>NC_086116.1:11281718-11586283 GCF_963921235.1 Mobula hypostoma
AAACATTTGTTCATGGTGGTGTTTGCAATGTACAAGAACTACAGCTATGCTTCAAGAGATTGCTTATACAGAGCTGGTGAGCCACAAGGTTATATACACAAAAGGTATTATCGGGCTGTATCAGAATTCTGATAAAGCTATCAACTTTCACTCAAAAGTGGAGCAAAAGTTAGGGATAGAGTACCGCAGCATTTTCTGTAAAGCCTATGCTTTAGAAATATGTCCTCCTTCATTTGATACTCACTGCTGTTGCATAGCAAGTGAGTGCATTTCTTTTTACAGACGTGTGTATCAAGCAATATTAAACAAGACATGTCAATGAAAAAGTGCACCATAATCGTATTGGTAGCAATTGTGTGTTGAAAGTCTAAGTCAGCCAGTGGTGCGTTATAGAGGCTTCCTCATTCATGGTGTTCATTTATTTCTGGCTGCAGCTCATGGCAATATTATACCATCTCAGCTGTAGGCACATTGCTCTATACATCTACAGTATTGTGTCAAAATGTGCTGGGAACAAAGAAAAGGTCAGTACACATTCAGTCACTTTTATCTTCTAAAGTCTCCTGGGTTAGGTTTGTGACTGAACTGGTTTTCACAGACTTCCCCTCTGATTCTTCAAGATTCTTCTCTTCCTTGTCCTCCTCCTCCTCAGTGATTGCCTGGATTGTCTCTGAGCTTTGAAGCAGGGAGGACTGCTCTTGCTTCTCGAGGTCTGCTTTCCTACGCTCCTCCTGTTCCTCTTCGATGACCTTCTTCCACATTTCATGATTTTCCATTAGGTGCTGCATGATCTGACAGAAGACCTTCCTTTGCTTCCTGCGCCGTTCCCGTTCTGTTCAATTGGACAAGAAATGAAGCATTAAATTAAATGTTTTTATTCATAATGTTATGAATCTTTATGTACTTGATTATATTAGAGGAGATAGAGTTCTGTGGATCAACACTGTTACTTTGTAACAGTAACACCCTAATCATACTAATACTCCATTTCTCGTAGCACCCAGTAATAGAACAATTGACAAATGATTCCTTCTTCATGTACCTACCCACCCATTCATTCTCATCACACTCAACACTGGAATGCATAAATGCATCATTAACATGAGTGTCAATGAAAGAACTTCTGATGCTGTCTATAAACGCAAGAGATTCTGCAGATGTTGGAAATCCAGAGCAACACATACAAAATGCAACATTTTGTGTCTGCTGCTGTCTATTTCAGGCAATCTAAGTAACATCTACTTAGTTAAGGACGAAAAATAGAAATGTTGGAAGAACTTATTGTGAAAACAGAAACCAGATAATGTTTTAAGTCGACAACCCTTGCTTAGAAGTTAAGGACGTTCTGAGGAAGGGTCTTTGATCCCCAAATGTTGACCAGTTTCTCTTTCCAAGGATGCTCTTTTCCTGGCTGAGATCTTCCAGCACTTTTTTTGTTTCAAATTACAGTTTTTGCAATTGTATTTGTTCTCCATTTCAGACCCTCAGGCAATTTCATTTACAGCCTCATGAAGTACAATAAGCTGAGTGAACAGAATCCTACAGCCCATGAGCAAGACAGAGACACTGCCAAATGAGGCTGCCTTAGGGAGGTTAGTCATGATCATATTGAACCTCGGGGCTGACTAGCCTCTTCCTGCTCCTTATGCGTATGTTTTGTAGGAGAACTGCTACAGTGGTCCCTATGATTTTAGAGTTATTGTGCAAACAAATCACACTATCAGTATGTAGTGGGGTCGGGAGATCAAATATTTTTGGAGTGCAACCCAAAAAATGAAATCTGCCAATCATATAATACATTTGTGGTTATAGTATCTTAATGGCAAACAATAAAAATGATTCTCATTTGTAATGGGATTCAGCATACATTCAAACTTTAGAACAATATCCAGCTTTTAAGACAACTTTGACATCTTTGTTAATGGGATTATTAGTAGAGTAAAGCTCTATAACCAGGCATCTGATTGTTCAGAAATCCCAACAGTTTGGCATCTGGCTCACTGATTAATACATTAAACCATTATTATCCATGGATCTTCTATCTGCAGATCTTGTGAAGATACCCAAGCTGTGATGTGTGGCTTGTGTTCTGATGACGGAAACTTACAGGCTGAAATGCGCTGGGACTCAGTTTACTGAGTTATTTATTCAGAGATACTACATGGAACAGGCCCTTCCAGTCCAATGAACCGAGCTGCCTATCAACCCACCTATTAAACTCTAGCCTAACCACAGGAATTGTCCTTTGAGACAGATGAATAACAACCAATCACAGGAAAAATTACAATGACCAATTAACCTACTAACTGTACATCTCTGCACTGGGGGAGGAAACCGGAGCACCCGGAGGAAGCCCACACAGTCCTGGGGAGAACAGAGAAACTCCTTACAGAGGGTGTTGGAATTGACCTCTGAACTCCAATGCCCGAGTTATAATAGCATCGTGTTAACTGCTATGCTACTGTTGCTCCCTTTAAACTCACTGGGTTCACTGAAAGAAAAAGTCATGGCACTAATGTTGAACATGTGATATAAAATTGTGTTGATGTAAGAAAAATAACACCACAAAACCCCATTCACCAGGAAATCAGATATCCCAGCACCGCAAATACCCAAGGCAGGCGATCATCCCAGTGTAGTTAATATCAGGTCATAGTTCGAATTAGATAATTAGTATAGATCTATACTATAGATTCAAAGCATGTCAGACTATGGGAGCCGGACCAAAGAATGTCAGACTAGACTGTTTCAATCTGCAATAGCACTGGATGCAGTTAGGGAAGATTTCACTCAACTAATTCCTGATATGAGAGATCTCTTCGATCATTTACAGTTAGATCTATATTATTTGGAGATCAGATGATCTTACTGAAAATTTAAAATCTGAGGGGGTGTTGACAGGGTAGATGTGGAGATGTTTCCACTAATGGCAGGATCTCTAACAAGGCAACATGTGAAAGATTTAAGGTAGTTATTATTTAAAACTGGATGTGTCCTCTTGTGGGAAAACTAGATCTGAGGATACATTTTCAGATTAACAGTGTAACATGCAGAGGAGGATGAATTTCTTTATGCGTTGTTATGAAGCTTTCGGATTCTCTCCCCCTGAGAAATTTGGGGGCTGAACTATTATTTATAGACAGACAGTCCCAGAGGTTTGCTGATTTTTATTCTATAGGGGCATCAAGGTTTCAGGGAACTGTCAGGAAGGTGGAATATACACAGTATAAAGTAAAATAAAATGCAAATACTGGAAACCTGAAATAATGACAATGATTGCAGGAAACACTCAATAGGTCAGGCAGCATCTGAGGAGAGAAAAACAGTCAACATTTCTTTTGAAAGAACACTGACATGATTGATAGCTCTCCATCTACAGATGTTGTTTGACCTGTTGAGTTTCTCCAGTAGTTTCTGCTATTATTTTTCCACCCGTCATGTCAATTCAATGCCAATGAGAAAAGTGTAGCAGTTGTTCTGATAAACGATGTGATCCAGTTTATTCAGAATTCCCAGCTGATAATGGTTGTTCAAAAGATTTAAATATACTAATTTCTGTAAGCCAGTATAAAGAGAACAGCTGGGACTTATGTTAAGATGTTTCCATTCTTGGGAGAGACACAACGGAAGGTTATAGTTGCAAGGTAAGGTGGGGGGGGGGTGGGTAGCCATTTAAAACAGAGGTCTGTGAACGTTTCTTCTGGGTAGATTTCTGGGATTCTCTACCCTGAATTATTATGGAGGCTAGATTATTGGAGGTTCTTTAAAAAAAAAGAGGAATACAAGTTTGAAAGGTTGGAGGAATTCTCTGCTACTTTGAGCTGAAACAGAAGAGGAATTGAGGCAATGATCTCATTGAATGGATGGGAGGCTTGAGGGACCAGGTAGCCGACTGCTGTTCTTATTTTCTTGTGCAATTGTGTTCCACATTTTAGTGCAGTGCATCCGAACACTTACTCCACCCAAGACCAGGTCTGCTCCCAGTTCATCCTAAACTGAAGGGCACTTTGCACCTGACCCCTCAGTTCTACATTATTCATGGCTGGCACACCTAATGCCGAGGTATTCATGTGGATGAGATGGCTGATCTGTAAAATTAAGGGTGAGGAGGGAATGTCTGTATTTCAATGAATGTAATTGTTTACGTGATATAAATGCAAACTTCATTAATTTGCTATATTGTTCAAGAAAATATGTTTTTATTTATTTAAATATTTTCAGAAGCTTAATCATCTCTGACGGGCACCACCTTCATCTGTGGCTTGCTCTTGGCTCATGGGATAACAAGTACAAGGTGTTACTGAGGGTGATTGGAGTGGAGAAGCCATAAATAGCCAGTCTGGTTGTGGGAATGGTGTGGGAGGTGAACTTTAGGATCAAGCAGGATCCATCTCTATAAAATCTCAGAAGGAATAATTCATGAGCCAGCATTAAATTCGAGCATTGGGCAGACGTGGAACTTAATGCTCCACCGTGAAATTTAGTGCTGGTAGAATGATTAAAGACTTGATTTAAGCTTGTAATTTTGCAATAACAAAGCCTATTGATTAACTATATTCACCTGACTGCAATATGGACCACTGACTCTATATAAATTCTAAGAGGTATGCACTCAGTGGCCACTTTATTAGGTACATCAGCAGACCTGCTCGTGAAGGCAAGTATCTGGCCATCCAATCACGTGGTCGAAACTCAATGCATAAAAGCATGCTGACATGGTCAAGAGGTTCAGTTATTGTTCAGACCAAACATCGGAACAGGGGAAGAAATGTAATCCAAGTGGCTTTGATTGTGGAATGATTGTTGGAGCCAGATGGAGTGATTTGAGTATCTCACAGCCACTAATCTCTAGAGGTTTTCACGCACAACAGTTTATGGACTTTATAGAGAATGGTGTAAAAACAAAAATAAAATCTGTGATTAGCAGTTCTGTGGGCAAAAACATCTTGCTAATGAGAGAAGTTAGAGGAGAATAGCCAGACTTGTTCAAGCTGACAGGAAAGTGGCAGTAACCAAATAACAATGTGTTACACCACTGGTGTGCAGATGAGCATCACTGAATGCACAACATGTTGAACCTGGAAGTGGATGGGCTACAGCAATAGAACGCTACACAGAGGCCACTTCATGAGGCCACTGAGTGTCTACGTCAATTCAATAATCTTTATTTAAAAATCTTGTTAGATGAACTGATACAGTAGGATAAGGTATTTATGACACAGTGATTGCATCAATATATGTTGCACATAAGGTCATGGAATGAAAGGTTAACATTGTTATGACTGTAACAGATTTAGAACTTATTTCACCTAAGAACTGTGGAGCTTGGCACAAATCAGCCACAATGCCTATATTTGTGATTCCCATTTGTATGAAAGGCTTGCTCCTCAGATCCTATTTAAATCATTCCCCTTTCACCTTATGCCTTCTGGTTTTAGACTCCCCTCCATGAAGAAAAAAGATGGCAACCATCTATCTGACCTATGACCCTCATAACTTTTATAAGGTCACCTCGCAGCCTTCTTCATTTTTGGCAAAACAGTCCCAACTTACCATTTATTGTCTCTGAAAATTATCCTCTCTTTCCCTCCCCATTTCTTTCCGTCCTTCTCCCTCTCTCCCTCTTGTTGAAAGTTGACAACCTTGATTAAAACTGTCACAACACAATATGGAGAGCAGAAGTCAAACAGCTTTAGTGCACACCAGGATCTCCATAACAATTTTCTGTTGAGTTAAGAGTTCTCCCAATGGACTGTCAATTGCCTGAGGTATAATGGTTGTAGTCCAGGCTGAGGTTTCATACTTATGGAGACAAAAATGAAGAAAGAAAAATGATCCAATAAAAATAAGGCAGCAGAGTGGTATTTCTGCACATAGATTTACCAGTTCATCACCAAAGAAAATGTAGTGTGATACTGATGGAGGTCAGCAACAGGGAAAATTTTCAGTCATATCTCTCTATAATAATTATCATTGTATCTGCCAAAGTTTTTCACTTGATACAGTAAATAATTCATAGGATAGGCAAAGAATATTTGGCTCAAATATGTAAGGGGTTTCTTCTTTTATGTTACTGCGTAGGCTAATTAAAATGGCTTCTTTGTTATGTTATAATTGAACTAGCTTCTTTGTTATGTTAACTGCTGAGAAAGTCCTCCCGCTGGCAGTTTGTTTGGATTATGTTACTGATAAGCAGATGAACGAACCAATTGGGATAGATGTTATTCTTTCTGTGTGTCTGTAAGTTATTGTGATGTGTGGGTTTTTGGGCAGAAGGCACAAGAGAGAGAGTGAGGATGGACAAGGTGCTGTGAGTCGGCTAACGGGGTCGGACCCCGATCAGGAGTCTGAGGTCCAGGGTGTTCGGCGAGGAGAGAAAGCGGAGACGGACTCGTGTGGATTGTCTGGTCGACCACCGTTGTTGGTCCCAGGCGGCAGGTCAAGGTGGTCCGAGGGGATAGCAGGGTGAAGAAGGAGGGTCCCGAGCTCCAACCGTTTGTGCACGAAGAGATTGAACTTTGATAAGTGTGGTGCCCCTTATTTTCCTTTTATATTTTATTATCTATTAATTATATACTTCCAGTAATATCTATAAATTGTAATTCATTTAACCGTATCTGGTGTATTGTCTGTTATTTGGGCGGGGTGGGGTACATCACACAGCATACACACAAACTAATTACTCAGTTTGGCGGGGCCGAGGGCTGTTTTCCTAGACGACAGCGAGACGAGCGACCCTGAGGCTGGCCATGGGGGCTACAAATATTTTAGGTGTGTTTCTTAATCTTTTCACAAACCTTAGCCATCATATCCTTACATCCCTTTCTGCACCATGCAAATGGCAGCTTCCCCTTAAATCCATTGGTGTTCTTTGTCTTAATTATTTGATAATGAGTGCTGAGGTTTCTCCATTCTCAAGGTGTGTCTCTGATGAGGGACCATCAGCTGGAATCAATGATAGATTACTGGGTAATACACACAAAATGGTGGAGAAACTCGGCAGGTCAGGTAGCGTCTATGGAGATCCGTAAAGTTGACTCTTTATTCCACTCCAAAGTTGCTGTTTGGCATGCTGAGTTCCTGTAGCATTTTGTGTGTGCAACTCTCTCAAGTAGTTGAATACCATGTGTGAGAAATGCATCTTACCAACCAAAACATTCACCTTCGGCTTACTATGTGTGTTGTTTTCACCATGTGTAAAATGTACTGAAACAACTCAAGAAGGCTGCTCTGATGTGGTTTTCCAGAAGGCCAGTGGCGGCAGACACATGAGGATAACATCATCTGTACATTCCTCTCCAAGTAGCACACAGCCCCATTTTGGATATATATTGCTTCAATAACTATTGAACACCGTCACTGAGTTTAAATACTTAAAAAGCTACCCAACAGCATATTGGGAGCATCTTCACCAGAAGCACTACAGTTGTTCTGGAAGATGGTTCAATACCTCCTTATCAAGGACAATTAATAATAGCTGTTTAAGTTCAAAGTTAATCTATTATTAAAGTATGTATTTGTAAGGGGTCTCTTCTTTTATGTTACTGTGTAGGCTAAGCAAAATGGCTTCTTTGTTATGTTATAATTAAATTGGCTTCTCTGTGATGTTAACTGCTGAGACAGTGGTTCTTTTTCTAGCAGCTTGTTTGGGTTATATTATTGATAAGGGAGAGAATGAACCAGTGGGTGTTCACGTTATCCTTTTTGTGGGTGATATTCTGTCTCATATGGCTGGGAACCGCGTGGTTTGGTGGGCTTTCCAGGAGGAGACCCGGAGAAGAAGGACGTGCTGGAAGCGCTCTGGTCGACCACCATGGTTGGTCCCGAGCGGCGAGTCGAGGGGGTCGGAGGGGATCGCAGGGTGAAGAGGAGGCCCTGTTATTTGAGTTCCAACTTGTGTGCACAAAGAAGTTGAACTTTGATAAGCCTAGCACCTTTTCTTTCTCTTTTATATTGTACCTCTATTAATCTCATAGTCTCAGTAAGATTTATAAAGTGTAATCTGTAAAGTGTACATTGTGTGCTGTCTGATAGTTGATGTGTGAGGTTGTACCAGGTGGCATTACACAGCAACAACGTAACCGTGAGACACAGTTTGGCGGGTGGACGGGGTTTCCCCTAGATAAACACGAGCCGACAGACCTGAGCGTTACGTTTGTGGGGCCTCGTCCAGGATTGAATTCGGGGTAAGCTGTATAAATCGCCACGTTAAGTAGTGTGGAGATGGATCGAGATAAGATTGTAAGCTGGTTTGAGTTAGAGGACGTACCGGTTAATCATGCGTGCGTGTTAAGTGGGGTGGATTTCCACGCTTCGAGAGAAGTACTAGTGCGAGGGTTGAGTTTGATCAAAGGTATCGGCCAGGTAGAACTGGTAGCTAGAAGGTGTGGTGAAGAAGTGGAATCTAGCTGGGCGTTGGTTCGTACGAGTGCTGATGTCATGACGTTGGAACTGCCAGCGACGGTCAGTGTCCTGGGGGAGGAGAGGCCGTGGGGTCTCCACACCCTCCCAGAGGAAGAAAGTGAGGAGATCCCGGAGGAGGAGTTAGATGAGACCCCAGGGGAGGGGCCAATAGCCAGTGGTGGAGGGTCAGAGAGGGAAGTCTTGGCCAGGCCCCGTCCCCCAGCCAGAGGTGAGACCTCCGAGTTAGCAGCCGCCATTACCTCCCCGGTGAGGAGGGCCGAGGGGCCCCGCCTAAAGCTGAGAATGTTCTCATTTTTTGGCTGGAGAGAATGCTTAATGTGTTGCAGCGCCGAGGGGTAGTGAAGGCGGACGAGGTGGTGAGGTTGAGGATGAATCAGATATTTAGTGGTTTCCTGGGGGAGGACAAGGTGGCTTGGAGTTTCTGGCAGTCCTATAAAAGGAGCCCCCTTCCGTCATTCGGGCAGCTGATTAGGGAGGTGCGGGAGGATGAGAGCGCGTTGGACGGGAAAGAGGGCTCTAGCCACCAGGAACGATCCTCAGCGGTACAGGAGGTGGTGGCCAGTTTGAGAACTGAGAAACCCAAGGAGTCCCAGATGGGTAGGGACACCTCGCTTGAGGGGATGGACAGGGAGAGTGCCCCCTTCAGGGGACAGCCCACGCAGAGGGCTGGGTGTGGCGGGCGTTTTGGGAGAAGAGGGGTGGCGGGTAGCGTGTGCTATAACTGTGGGAAAAAGGGGCATTTCCAGCGGGAATGTAAGCGGCAGGAGGTGTGCTACAGCTGTGGGGAAGAGGGACACTTTCGGAGGGATTGTGAGAAACAAGGCACCCCACGGAGGGCAAGCCCCCCGGGCAACTAAGAAGGGAGAGCTGTCGGGAAACTTAGGAGAGACTCAGTGAGGGAACGGACTGGAGTCTCTAGAGGAACACGTTCCCAGAAATCAGCCATGGGACCCCCGAAAGCCCAAGCCCTTATTCCGGATGGATCAGTGGGACCCCGTTCCAGCGTGTCCCTATGGATAGAGGGAATCTTTGCAAGAGCCATCCTTGACACAGGGTCGCAGGTTACCTTATTGTACCGGTCGTTCTACAACAGATGTCTAAAGCATTTGCCAGTAACCCCGTTTATTGCGCTGGAGATTTGGGGTATAAGTGATGGTGATTACCCGTACGATGGGTACCTGTCAGTGAGACTGGAATTCTCGTAGGGCGATCTGGGAGTGTCAGAAGCCCTTGAGACGTTGGTGTTGGTTTGTCCGGATCCAGTGGAAACAGGTGGCGCTGCCCTTCTGGTGGGGACTAACTCCCCTCTTGTGCGACGACTCCTGGGAGCCTGTAAGGAGAAGGCGGGGGAGAACTTTCTGGAGACCCTCTCGGTACACCCTGTGTTCCGAGCGGTGTTCGAAGAAGCAGATGACCCCCAGCGGCTGGATCCTGAGTTCAAACGAGGGAAGATGTGGTGTACTCAGGCGAGGCCTAAAGTGATACGGCCAGGGGAGGTGGTACTAGTGATGGTGACCCCCAGATTCTCCGGAGTACCGGCGGGCAAGACCCTGTTAGTAGATGCCCCGGAAGACCTTGAAGGGGAGTCCCGGTTCCCGGTTGGGGTACTGGTGAGACCTGAATTGCAGAGGCCCTCAGTTCTACAGGCACGCTGGATGGGGGAGATTGTAAGGAACACAATGGAGAGGGAGATCACCTTTAATTTTGAGGACTCCCCTGTGCCGCCGGAGTATAAGAGCAGGCTGGTGGAGAAGATGTTGAAGCTAGGGGATGTCTTTTCTCAGGGCGAGTTTAATGTGGGATGTTCCAAGAGCTCTCGGCACACTATCTGGATGACAAATGACACCCTGTTTACAGAAGAGTCGCGGTGGTTGGCCCCGGCAGATGTGGAAGATGTGTGGCAGCATTTGCGGCAGTTGAAGGATGCAGGGATTATCGCGGAGTCCCGGAACCCCAATACGTCCCCCATAGTAGTGGCTAGGAAGAAAAATGGGAAGATACACATGTATGTGGACTATAGGACCCTGAACCGGCGCACTGTCCCTGACCAGTATACGGCCCCGAGGGTTGAAGACGCGTTGGCCTGTTGGAGTGGGCTGCAGTGGTTTAGCGTATTGGATTTGCGGAGTGGGTATTACCAGATTCCGATGAGTGAGGTCAATAAAGAGAAGACGGCCTTCATCTGTCCCCTGGGATTCTTTCAGTTCGAACAAATGACCCAGGGCATATTGGGGGCCCCAGCCACCTTCCAGGGGCTCATGGAGAGGACGGTGGGGGATATGAATTTGCTCGATGTGTTGGTGTATCTGGATGACCTGATAGTGTTTGGATCTACGTTGGAGGAACATGAGGAGCGGCTGCTGAAGGTGCTGAGTCGGCTGAAGGAGGAAGGATTAAAACTTTCCCTGGATAAATGCCAGTTCTGCAAGACGTCGGTCGGTTACGTCGGGCACATAATTTCGCGAGATGGAGTGGCTACTGCTCTGGCTAAGATAGCCACGGTGACCACCTGGCCGAGACCCCAGAAGGTGAGCGCCTTACGCTCATTTTTGGGGTTTTGTGGATATTACCGGTGATTCGTGAAAGAATATGCTAAAATGAGTCATCCATTGAACCAGCTTTTGTGTGGTTATCCACCTGTGGGGAAGGAAATGAAGGGAGACTGAGGGCAGGAGGTAGGAGGATACTTGAACCGGTCGGAGCCCTTTGGATTGAGGTGGGATGCTCAATGTGAGGAGGCGTTCCGATCGCTGAAAAGGGCGCTGACACAGGCCCTGGTGTTGGCTTTTGCTGACCCCCGGAAGCAGTATGTGCTACACACTGATGCCAGCTGAGAGGGTCTGGGGGCTGTCCTGTACCAGGAGCAAGGCAACGAATTGAGGCTGATGGTGTTTGTCAGCTGAAGTTTGTCGCCATCTGAGAGAAACTATCCCACTCACAAGTTGGAGTTCCTGGCGCTGAAATGGGCGGTGGTGGACAAGTTGAGCAACTATCCATACAGGGCCAAGTTTGAGGTGAGAATGGACAACAATTCTCTCACTTGTATTCTGACCTCAGCAAAACTGGATGCTACTGGGTATCGGTGGTTGGTGGCCTTGTCTGCCTGTAAGTTCAGCCTGAAGTACTGGCCAGGGAGCCGGAACATCGATGCAGATGTTTTATCTCATCGGGTGCATGAGGGATCGGGCATGGACAAGGCGTGGGAGAGCGTCCCCGCCCCAGGAGTGAAGGCCATGTGTCAATTTGCGAGCAACACTAAAGCAGGAGACTCGATGGGGCCAGATCGGGCAGTGGATCAACTGGGGGTTGATGATGATGCACTACCCACTGTTTACTGTAATTTGACTGCTCTGAAGAACCAGCAGTTGCTGGAGTTGAGCCCCGAGGAAGTGGGGTGGCCCAGCGGGCATTGGCACTATCTGGTACGCGGCTAAAAAGGGGGATCTGGCTCAGGCGGAGAAGGCAAAACACGCCTCAGTGCCCTTACTACTTAAGGAGTGGCCTCGGTTGAAGCTGAAGAACCAAATCTTGTACTGGGTCATGTCGCCCCTGGACCACCCCCGGCGTTGCCAGCTGGACCTGCTTGAGAAGTATCAGAAGACTGTGCTCAAGTCACTATATGATGATTCCGGGCATTTGCGTGCAGAAAAGACCTATGGATTACTCAAGGACCAGTTTTACTAGCCCCGGATGAGGGGGGAGGTTGAAGAATACTGTAAGGTATGCAGTCGCTGCATCCGGAGGGAGACCCTGCCTGCACAGGCGGCTCCGTTATCCCACTTGCAGAGTTCGGGACCCATGGACCTGGTGTGTATGGATTTCCTGTCTATTGAGCCAGACACCAGCAACACCGTCAATGTCTTAGTCCTCACGGATCACTACACTAGATATGCGCAGGCTTTTCCTACTGAGGACCAGAAAGTGACTACAGTGGCGAAGGTGTTATGGGAGAAGTACTTTGTTCATTATGGCCTTCCCAAGCGGATCCATAGTGATCAGGGACAGGACTTCGAGAACAGGCTTATCCATGAATTACTGGATATGCTTGGGGTCGAGAAATCCAGGACCACACCCTATCACCCGCAGGGTGATCCTTAGCCCGAGAGGTTTAACCGGACCCTGTTGGACATGCTCAGGACTCTGGAGATCGGTCAGAAGAGTGAGTAGAGTCAGCACATCGGGCACTTGGTTCACTGTTACAATTGTACTCGCAATGACGCTACGGGGTTCTCGCCCTATTGTCTGATGTTCGGGCGGGAAGCGAGGTTGCCCATTGACCTTTGTTTTGGGACTGAAGCGGGTGAATTACCTTCAAAGCCCTATCTGAAATATGTGTCTGATATGAGGAGAGAGTTGAAAAGGGTGTACGAGTTGGCTGAGGCGGCGGCCACCAAGCAGAACCAGAGGAATAAGAGGAGGTATGATCAGAAAGTGAAGTTCGCCCAACTATTGCTGGGAGACCGGGTCCTCATACGGAATTTAGGACTACCTGGTTAACATAAGTTGGTGGATCGCTGGGCGGCCAACCCCTATGTGGTAGAGAGCCAGATGCCGAACCCACCTGTTTACCAGGTGAGACCCGAGGATGGGAAGGGGCCTGTCAAGGTACTCCATCGGAACCACCTGTTGCCTCTGGGTCAAAAGGTGCAGGTAGACCAAGAGCCCGAATGGGAGTTTACGCCTAGTACGAGGACTCTGCGGGGGCGCAGGGTGAGGGAAGAACTCGCTGCGAAAGAGACGGGGCCGGGCCCCACCCTGGAAAGGGATACTGCTTTGGAAGATGATGATTTGGATGTGTGGCACCTACTTCGTTAATTCCCCGGTACCGGAAGAAGAGGAGGGAGAGTGTTGGGGGGCAGCCTGGGATACAGCTGGCCTTGGAGGGAGAGAGGGTGGAACCAGAACCCAAGACAGGGGGCTCCAAGTTGATGAGGGGTCCCAGTGAGGGAGTGGGCGAGGGTTCGACAGGTAGACCCGGGGTGTCTCCCAGTGGTGTCTGAGTCGGAAGGGTCACCAGAGGAGATATCGAGGTCTCAGAGGAGTAGGCACCCCCTGGAGAGGTTGAGCTATGTAGTGCCGGGAGAACAGGGTGTGATCTCTACTGCCCTGGGAAGTTATGTCACTGCTTTATGCACCTGGGTTGGGTTTTGTGTTTTGCAAGGAGCATTGGTGAACTCCTTTACTGTCATGAGGACCTGACTTTTATTTGGTGGGGGGAGAGTGTAAGAGGTTTCTTCTTTTATGTTACTACGTAGGCTAATCAAAATGGCTTCTTTGTTATGCTATAATTAAAATGGTTTCTCTGTGATGTTAACTGCTGAGACAGTGGTTCTTTTTCTAGCAGCTTGTTTGGGTTATATTATTGATAAGGGAGAGAATGAACCAGTGGGTGTTCACGTTATCCTTTTTGTGGGTGATATTCTGTCTCATATGGCTGGGAACCACGTGGTTTGGTGGGCTTTCCAGGAGGAGACCCGGAGAAGAAGGACATGCTAGAAGCGCTCTGGTCGACCACCATGGTTGGTCCCGAGCGGCGAGTCGAGGGGGTTGGAGGGGATCGCAGGGTGAAGAGGAGGCCCTGTTATTTGAGTTCCAACTTGTGTGCACAAAGAAGTTGAACTTTGATAAGCCTGGCACCTTTTCTTTCTCTTTTATATTGTACCTCTATTAATCTCATAGTCTCAGTAAGATTTATAAAGTGTAATCTGTAAAGTGTACATTGTGTGGTCTGATAATTGATGTGTGAGGTTGTACCAGGTGGCATTACACAGCAACGATGCAAACCGTGAGACACGGTCGGGCGGGCGGACGGACAGGGTTTCCCCTAGATAAACACGAGCCAATAGACCTGAGCGTTGCATATTCATCACCATGTACTACCTTGAGATTCATGTTCTTTGCTGGCATTTAGAGGAAAACAGAAATACAACAGAATTTATTAAAAACTATAAATAACAAAGACTAACAAACAACCAATATGTAAATAATCATACAAATAAATTTTTAAAAGTAGCCTAATAATACTGAGTTGTAAAATCCTTGAAAGTGAGTCCATTGATTGTGGAGTCTGTTCAGCGTTGAGGTGAGTGAAGTTATTCACATTGGTTCAGCAGCCTGGGGGATGAGGGGTAATAACTGCTCCTGAACCTGGCAGTGTGGGACCAAAGGCTCCTGGTCCCAAAATGAAGACCATATCACACTGAGTGAAAATAAGCTTAAGTGTAACTACAAAAAAAAAGAACTTACTTGTAGTTGTTTCCAATGCACCCTCCTCTTCTGTTGTTTCTGCTTCTTCCTCATCCTCCTCTTCTTCCTCGTTATCCTCCACCCATCTACCTGGTATTAAGCCTGCTGAGTTGTAGGAGTTGCACAGTGGTCCCACTATATGGGTGATGAATGATTCCTGAAGTTTAGCCAGCTGTGGGGCTGAGCGGTCCATGAATGGACTGATGGGAAGTCCGAGACTCGTTTCCTCATCCCCCTGTGCAAGAGAGATCACTCAGCAAATTCCTAAATGTGTCTGCTATGTCCCCTGTCTATAGAATAGATACCAATACCTCCCAAACCCAGAATCTCTTGGGGGCTAAAACATGGAAACCATTGCACTCCAAGTTGCTGGCCATTCACAAGTGGATATACTTCACCATTCCATTATGTTGGATAAATCAACATTCCAGAATTCCCTATCTAAAGCACTATGGAATTCAAAATATTGTTCAAGAAGATTGCTCACCACCATCCTCTGAAGGAGAATAAGGTTGGGGAAAATGTAGAATAATATTGAGAAAAACACACAAAATGCTGGAGAAACTCATCTTTAGAGGGACTTAGCCTGAAATGTTGACTGTTTTTTCCTCTCCATAGATACTGCCTGTCCTGTTGAGTTCCTCCAGCATTTTGGGTGTATCTCTGGATTTTCAGCTTCTGCAGAGTTTCTTGTGAATCATATTGGTTTGACTTTTTCTCAGATTTATTGCCTCGTACCGGAGAAACATACTTAATGGGTCCTGTGCATGCTAGAATCCATTAGTCAAAAGCCACAAAGATACCCCTGTAAAAATAATTAAGGGAAATAAACTAATTTCAGACCCAGTAACATCCTTGGGCTGCCAGGGTGTCAGGAAAGTCACATCTTCATGTTTTCCCGGAGGACCCTTGATTTAGGTCCCCTACACGAGAATGAGCAGGAGATGTCGGAGTGGTCCATACCAACTTTATTGAACAGCTCAAGTTAGGGATTGGGGCACGGTGTGGGCAAGAACTTCGCCCTCTTATACTTGACTTTTGCACACGTGTACATTAGCTGTGATATTTTAGGGCATGTGTCAGCAAGGAATGTAGTAAGATTGTATGAATGCCAACAAACCAAACTAGGTTAGCTTAAAATTAATGGATAGTATATCAAAGGTCTGTGATATCCTATCCTGAGGGGGTGACTCCCTGCTAGACATGGGGACACCGAGAGGTATGGTACAATGAGTCTGAGAACACCCCATCTGCCTATTTACACTAATCCTACACGAATCCCACTTTTCAATTTCCTCACATCCTGATTAACTTTCCCCAGATTCCATGGCTTTATTTAATCCCCAGGGGCAATTTCACAGTGGTCGATTACCCTACCAATCCACATAGCTTTGAGATGTGGGAGGAATCCAGAGCACCTGGAGGAAAGCCACACAGTCACAGGTAGAACATGAAAACTCCATGCAGACAGCAATCGAGGTCAAGGTTGTGAGCAGCTGTTCTACCAACTTTGCCACGTATTTTGTGTCAATCTTCAAAATGGAAAACTCCTCACTGGGATCTGAATTGGTGAAACCCAGGTAAAAGCAATTCATCATTTAATGACACATGACTAACCTGCTCATAAAACTCATTAACAATCCCTTCTGTCCATCTTAAATGAAGCTCCTTGCACTTGGCAGGCCCATTGATGTCAGCGAGCTTAATGCACATTTGACAAACCAGCAAGCGATCATTTTCATTTGCCCAGTCAATACCCGGTCCCACCTCCTCGTTCACCTGCAACACAGGGAATTCAATTACAAATTCAATATGCAATAGGTTGTCACAGCAGGTTATCAGTAGTACACAAAACGTCTGGAAAACAGCTTAGAAAATTTTCTCTCTAAGGAAAGAACTTGAATGAAGAATAAAGCAATCATTCTATCAGTTTGTGTATTTCTCTGAAGCTGTGCGATTATTCTGTAAAGCCTCACTAGAAAATACACATCAACAAGTGTTATGCAATACCAATATACATTCGGTGGCCGTTTTATTAGGTACACATATACATCTGCTCATTAATCAAATATCTAATCAGCCAATCGTGACACCAACTCAATGAGCAATAGCATGCAGACATGGTTAAGAGGCTCATTTGTTATTCAACCTAAACATCAGAGTGGGGAAGAAACGTGATTTAAGCGACTTTGACAGTGGAATGATTGGTGGCGCCAGACAGGGTGGTTTGAGTATCTCAGAAACTGCTGATCTACTGGGATTTTCACGCACTACAGTCTCTAGAGTTCACAGAAAATGATGCAGAAAAACCCCAAAAATATATTCAGTGAGTGGCAGTTCTGTGGGTGAAAATGCCCTTGCTAAAGGGAGAGGTCAGACTGCTTCAAGCTGACAGGAAGGTGACAGTAACTCAAGTAACCATGCGTTACAACAGTGGTGTGCAGAGGAGCATCTCTGAATGCACAGTACATCAAACGTTAAAGTGGACAGACTACAGTAGCAGTAAACCATGAACATACACTCAGTGGCCACTTTATTAGGTATGGAGGATACCTAACAAAGTAACCACTGAGTGTACTGTACGTATTAACATCCACTGCTCACTTACAGCTTAATGCAACATATAATAATATAATAATAGTATGAATTAACTTGCACAATGTGTTTACGCTGTATTATATTCCATGTACTAAAGCATGCACTATATACCAAGAGCGAAAAATGAACTGGTTGAGGGACAGGTGAAGTTCTGCATTTTCACTATGTTAAGAACTGATGTCAATTAAAAGCATCTGTGCATGAACATGTGGTGTGCATTAACAACATATAATGTATATTAATATCAGCATGCAGTGCACATTACCAAGTTGTATTGGGCATTAACACTATGAGTAGTGTACTGATATTAATTTGTTTATTGATATATACATAGTATATCATTTGTTCTGCATGTTAACAACATGTCCTGTGCAGAGAGAGGACAACTATTCTCCTTTCACTTCACTATCAAAGACTGATATTTGCTGGCAACCAGCCACAGTAAGTCAATTGAAGTGTATATAACCTATATTAAAATGTACAGGAATCTAGATTAGTACATGAATCTCATGAACACATGGTCCACTGAAATTCCCCTAAATTATTTCTCACTGTACTAAGAGAAATTAAAATTCTAATTCAATCATATTTGTAAGCATTTATAACCCTTGTCAAAGTGTCAAACTGTTGTTCAACTTTCAACCAGGTTGGGCACTGATTCAGCTGAGCATCACATTCACATTCACTTGAGAATCAATGAGATAACACAGGCATAAAACATCTTTTAAGTAGATGGTATAAAAGCTCAGCCTTTGAGTTAACAATAACTGTTGCCTTTAAGGCCATATGACCATAAGACATAGGAGCAAAATTCAGCCATTCAGCCCATCGAGTCCGCCCTGCGATTCAATCTTGGCTGATTTAATAATCCTCTCAATCCTCCTGCTTTCTCCCTGTCACCTTTAACACACTTACTAAATAAGAAACTACCAACCTCTGCTTTAAATATACCTGATGACTTGGCCTCCACAGACCACTGTGCCATGGAGTTCAACAGATTCACCACCCTTTGCCTGAGGAAATTCCTCCAAATGTCTGTTCTAAAGGAATGTTCTTGTATTCTGAGGCTGTGCCATCTGGCCCTCGATTCATCCATTATAGGAAAAATCTTCTCCACACCTATTCTATGTAGGTCTTTCAATATTTAATAGGTTTCAATGAGATCCCTCCTGCCACTATTCTTCTAAACTCCAGTGAGTACAAGCCCAGAGTCATCAAACGCTCCTCATATGTTTTCTAATTTAGGGTTATAATTGCTTGCATGGCTTGCAAAGGTTGCACAATGGAGTGTTGAAGGAGAGGTAGCTGAGTTTTTCCAATAGTCAGCTTTGATTAACTACATGTAAAATCAGGCACGTAAGTATTTGAATCTGACCTGTACATGAAGGAAGTCAGGAGGAGTGGCACTCAGTTTGTCTTGGTATTTCTTAATCCAGAAGTGGAAACTGTGGTACGCTTAGATCAATGTAATATTAACAAGTTAAAAGGACCTGAGATCTGGGGGTTGAGGTATAGCAGCTAGAGATATGTAATTTTAAATAAAGGACTCATTGATGTAAGCAAACCGAAAACAAAAAATTCTGAGGAAAGTTAAGTAGCAATAACAGGTTCATACCTTAATTTTTGGCTGTGCCTGTATGCTCCTGTTGTAATTGCTGGGAAAAGAACTCTGCATGTTTGCACCCACTAAAACACATGCAAAGATGAAACAAGCCACCTGCCTAAACTAAAACTAATGATTTCTGTATAAATAAGTTGAACATAGAGCACAGAACACTACAGCATAGTACAGGCTCTTTAGCTCTTGATATTATACTGACCTCTTAACCTGCTCTAAGATCAATCAAATCCTTCCCTCCTACATAGCTGCCCATTTTTCTATCATCTATATGTCCATCTAAGAGTCTCTTAAATGCCCCTAATATATCTGCATCTACTACTACCCTTGGCAGAGGCATTCCTCGCGCCGACCACTGTCTGTGTAAATAAACTTACCTCAGACCCCTATACTTTTTTCTAATCCTCTTAAAATTATGCCCCCTTGTATTAGCCAGTTTTACCCTGCGAGAAAGTCTCTGGCTATCCACTCAATCTATGCCTCTTATTGTCTTGTACATTTCTATCAGGTCACCTTTCATCCTCCTTTCCTCCAAAGAGAAAAGCCCTAGCTTGTGAAACTTTTCTTCATAAGACATGCTCTCTGAACTAGGCGTAATCCTGGTAAATCTCTTCTGCACCATCTAAAGCTTTTACTTGCTTCCTATAATGAGGCGACCAGAACTGAGCACAATATTCCAAGTGTAGTCTTATCAGGGTTTTATAGAGTGCAACGTCACCTCACGGCTCTTGAACTCCATGTTGATCATAAGGGCTCAAAGGCAACAGTTTTTTACTAGTACTTTGAATGACCAGTCTCCTCATCCATAAAGGGTAGTCTTAAGGAGGTACACCTGTAGATTCAACTTTAAACTGTTAAAGTGATAGCATTGCTGGGTAGAATAGTGGAACAAACTTTCAGGACTTTTAAGATGTATTTGATGCCTCATGGCAGTATTTTATATTCTCCTTGGATGAACTGTCTCCTTCTCCTGTAAATACTGTATATTGCAATTTGTCACCAACAGATTTCTGAAGGATACCAGAACCATTCTATCAAAAGATTAGAACATAATAAATTCAGTTGAAGCTGGTTACCTTTGCATTGAACTCTGCAAGAAAATCAAAGTGTTTCTTGAGATCTGTGGCCAATATGGCCTCGATGACAAGAAATCGGAATCGCTTGAATTCAACGTGATCCAAGTTGACCAGAAAGTTGTACTCCTGCTGCGACATGAACAGGTTCCATGCTGAGGCAGCATGATGGTTCTCCAACACTGAACGGTCATTGTAGAGAACAGCCTGCAATGAAGCACAAGTGAAGTCAGCCTGCTGACTCTGTATGTGTGTGGTGTGGGTTAGGTTTAAATTTAGCTCTGGGTCAGGGCTTCAGACCATCATCTTGGCCAGTACTGAAGATGTCAAGAATGAAGTAATGCAGTACAATATTAAAAAGCAACAACATATTATTGTAGATTCTCCTACAGTTTGGGGGGGGTGGGTAGTCATACTTGGAACATTTACATATTTGATAAATCTGACTACAGAAAACCTTCCGGGTGAACCATGGGTTGTAGGTTAAGTGATCCCTACATCAAATGAAATGCTTTTCATAATCTAAGGTAGACACACTACGCTTCAATACTAGTAAAGTACATTTACTACAAATGTGGCAACCAAATTGCAAATGGAAAGGTCCTTCAACGGCAAGTAAAATGACAAGAATCATATGTTTTGTTTGTTGGATGAGGGATTACTATTAGCAAGACACTGGGAGAACTCTGCTCTTTTCTAATCGGCTTTGTGGGATCCTCCAATTCTACATCACAGAGTAAGTGGGACTTTGGCATAATGTTTTTGGACAGTACAATACTCTTTCAATAATGTACTAAAGTGACAAGCTTGCTGAATTCTCCAAAGTAAATCAAATCAGTAACATTTAGATGATGGTTTCATTAAAACATGTCAGCTGTATTATCTTGGGTTAGCACAGGCTTCTAGTCCCAACTTGAACCCTTTCCTGACAAAATTGGGTTGAGTCATGATGTCACGGCATGCTAACTCTTAAGTCATGGTCTATATCCGGCCACACAAAGGGTTTTTCTAATTGTTTTCCTTTTCTGAAGGATAGGGAGAAGTTGGCTGCATGGCCCTTCGTTTATACCAACAGATCTATAAGTTGCTAAGCTTTTAGCAACCGTTGTAATATTTCCTTACAGTGCTTAATTGCAAAATGTACTTTAAGATTACTACAAATACGAGAAAATCGGCAGATGCATGAAGTCCAAAGCAACAGCCACAGAATGCTGGAGGAACAGCAGGTCAGGCAGCATCTATGGAAAAGAGTAAACAGTCGATGTTTCGGGCCAAAGTCCTGATGAATAGTCTTAGCCTGAAATGTTGACTGTTCACACTTTTCCATAAATGCTGCCTGACTGCTGAGTTCCTCCAGCAGTCTGTGGCTGCTGCTTTAAGATTATTGTTGTTTCACAGCTTTAACGTTGTGATATTAACACAGGTTGCTGTTGCTATTGAAAGAAATAATACATTTCTTACCAAAGAAATAGAGGAAGAAGCAGGCCAATTGGTTGATTTGATTTTGACCCAAACAACATTTATGTGTTTAATTATTATAATGCTCCACTCCCTTGTAGTGCAGATATCTACGTATCTCAGCCTTATTTGAATGTAAAATGGCCTAGCGTTATTGCTTCTCTGGGACAGAGAATTCTGAAGGTTCACATCTCTTTGGGAGAAGACATTTATTTTCCTTTTAGCCTTATTCTAAAAAAAATACTTCCAAATCTAGACTCTCCCAACAGAAGTGCTCTCACAGCCTGTACCCTGACAAGCCCCGTCACATCCTTACTATTTTTAAAGTTTAGCTAGCATTGGCACATGAAGCAAAGCAGTAAATTTCCACACCAAGATTCCGTCGTTTCTGACTTAATATAATTTCAGTGGTTAAGAGATAGATGGATAGTAGATCTCTGACATTTTGTCAAAAAGTGTCCTGGACCTTTTGATGTTTTATTCAAGAAAAGAAACTCCTTCAACCTGTATAATAGGGTTAATCTATGCACTGTGCACAGGACCTGAAACCTCATGAGGAACCTCATAGTGTGTGCATTTCGTTTTTTCCCAAGGATTTTATCCAGATGTATGGCTCATTTATGATATATATTAATAACCCAATGGAAGACTGTAGTCTAAAGGTCTCTGAGTTCCATAAATATTAAATTAGCATTACGTTAGTGTTATAATTATAACCATACCCTATACACTTCAGCAACTCTAGAAAGAATTAAATACTTTAGCAGTTGAATTTAATCAGCAACTGATCTCCAAATAATTGAAGTACTGCAAATGAACTAGAGGGTAGTCCCCATTGTAGAATTCACATTCACCTGAATGGTTTAATTTGATGAATAGAAATTCAATGACATGAATTTATATTGGGGCCTGAGTACCAATCCCATTAGTCACAACTTCCCTGACAAAAAAAAGAGCCTTTTAATCACGCTGTCTCATTTCTATCTTTAGTCAATCTTTAATCCATGTCAGTATACTGTATACTCACACCAAGAGGGCAGAGGGGGCTTACAAAACTCCTGATGAAATGTTGACTGTTTATTTCACTCTGTAGAATGATGCTGCCTGAACTGCTGAGTTTCTCCAGTAGTTTATGAGTATTGCTCGGACTTTCCAAAAGAACTGTGCAGGACTCTCTCAGCAATCCCAGCACTGGTTCTTATGCATACATCCCTGGAGTAAATTTAAATCTATTAACCATAAGAAACCACTAGACAGAGGAGCAGAATTAGGCCATTCAGTCCATCAAGTCTGTTCCCTATTCCATCACGGCTAAGTGATTATCCCTCTTAACCCCATTTTCCTGCCTTCTCCCTGTAATCTTTGATACCTTTACTAATCAAGAGCATATCAAACTCCACTTTAAATATATCCAGTGACTTGGCCTCACAGCTGTCTGTGCATTGAATTCCACGTAATCACCACCCTCTATTCGGAGGCTCTGCCATGTGGTCCTGGACTCCTGCACTATAGGAAACATACTCTCCACATCCACTCTATCTCGGCCTTTCAATATTTGATAGGTTAGAATGAGATTCCGCCTCCTTCTTCTAAACTCCAGTGAGTGCAGGTCCAGATCCATCACACTTTCCTCAGTTACACATTCATTCCCAGGAACCACCTCTGAACCCTCTCCAGTATCAGCACATCCTAGATAAGGGCCCCAAGATTGCTCACAATACTACAAATGGAGTCTGACCAATGCGACGTAAAGCCTCTGAGGCAAGGGTGTTCCCACAGACTCTGACCCTTCAACTAGGGCATGACAAGACACTTTGGAATAGGGTCCTTGCAAGGTTTCTGTTCTTCACTTGCATCTCGTTAATAAATGCCAATAAATTCTTATATTGGTGCCAGCTGAAGGGTAGAGTGCATATTAGGAATGAGATCTTTCCAGCCACCATGCAGAGAGGATTTTCAAACAGTGGGTCTGATCCGAGTTGTGTGAGGGTCAGTTTCTATTTCAGTGAACCATCTGACTCCCTTATCTGTGAGTTAAAGAAGAAAATTCTTGACCAGACTCAGAGATAGTTACTTCCCCCACTGTCAGGTTGATCAACAACTCTATCCATTAACTCACCCCACCAAAGCTCCCCCATCACCACTACTTGATCATTTCCTGTCAGTCACCTTATGCATAGATACTCCTGTACCTAGCGTTACTTTATGTATATACAATCAGTCTATGCATATGTTGATCTTAAATATTTATATTTATTGTAATTCTTTATTGTGTTCTTTATGCTCATTGTGTTTTTGTGATGCTGCATCGGATCCAGAGTAATAATCATTTTGTTCTCCTTTACACTTCTGTACTGACGAATGACAATAGACCAGCTTTAATCTTGAATCTTCAGTTGCTCTTGCTAAATGCTTATGATATTGTGAGCACACGATATATATTCACGCCTATTAAAGTCAATGAGATTGTGCAGAGGTGAGTTCAAGTGCCTCCAATACTCTCCCATCCCTGTTTAGCACTATTGCCCAAAGATGAATTTCTCCCCGTGATATGAAGTCACTAGGAACAAGGGAACATCTCCTCAGGGGCACCACAGAGAGAGCAGTGGTATAATAAATACCTGTGGTGCACTGGTTGCCACCAGAAAGGCGTTGGTTCTTCCTGGGTGATCATAATCATGCATGGCTGCAGCAACGTAAAGGGCCATCAACTCCAAGGCTGGGACATTGGCAATAACACAGCCATATCTGTCCTCTGTCACACTGTATGTTTTTGATATGGCGAATCCCATGTGTCCATGAGTGATTCCACTGTCTGAATCTGAACAAGTATTTGATAAAGAAATTTAGTGTTAGACTGTAGAAATACAACATCAGATGCTATGATTTATTGATTTCCTGTATGTTCTGGAATCCTCAGCCTAAATCTCTCTTTCTTCTATTTAACCAACCTCATTTATTGATTAGTTTTCCAAATACATGGTTTGAGACCAAATGTCACCTGATTACCCAAGCACCTTGTGATGTTCTTACATTGTTAAATGACTACATAAGTTCAACTTATTTTATGCTGGCCTCTTCTCACTGTTCATCAGGTTAAATCCTTCCTGATCCTGTAAAATAATTTCAAAGTGTAAGAAATCCCAAGCATTAATGCTAACTATACTATTTCATACAGTATTAATCACCATAATCCTAAATTCAAAGAAATTGTACCACCTGCTCCTAGTCAACGGGAAGTGGAGGGGATATAACAGATTGCAGAACATAGTGCTAGAAAGGGTGAGAGCAAAGTACAAGGGAGAATTTTTTCCACCCATTTGGGGAGTGTTAATCTCTGCTCTGGATCAAAAACATTGAGGTTAGATGTCTAACTAGGAGTATAGCCGGGAAAGTAATTTGCTTTATTCTTTTATCCCTTGGTCCTTGTTTTGAATCCAAGTCCAGATCAATGAAACAAAACACAGTCCCTTCTCCTTGTTGACTGCAAGGGTCAGAAGCAAAGTGATTTTGACTTCTTTTAGATTATGAAAATAGGACAAAGACCACAACCTAAATTGATTAAGCTCAATAAAGAAGCAAGAGCTCGTGAGAGAAAGCGCCTGGTCCTTGAAGACTGTAACAAGAGATGGAGGCTGCAAGGCATAGCGCTGGCAAGGGTGAGAGCCGAGTAGAAGGGAAGAAGTTTTCTACCCATTTCTTCTCGGGAAAGTGATCTAACTGAGCAAAGCATCTGACAGATTTGAGACCCTGTGTGGAAGAAGTTAAAGGAGAAGGCAGTGGTTTGCCTTCTGTGGGAAGAGACAGAGACACGTACCAGAAGGAGAATGACAAAAAAGCTACTAAGGAAGGGGACAATTGGCCACATTAATATTGGCAAAATAGAATAACTGAATAAAGATACACTGTTGATCAGAAGAGCTATAAAGAACTTACCTGCTTTGATATTCTTTGCATCCTACCCTGTAGTATGTCAACGATGCTAAAAGAATTGTCTGAATCGGGGGAACACCATTCAATTCTTAGTATGGGCTTTACAAACTTGAATTATTGAGGGAAAAAACCTGCTTCAGATTTAAAAAGAAACAAAGCTTGGTCCTCACTTGAACATTTAACAAGATGTATGAGATTGGAGGGATTATTTAATTGACTTGTTCCAATGATTGTTATAAAGCTGACTCAAGGTAGAAGATGGGAGAACATCAATTGTGTGTGTGAGAGAACACACCTTCTACTGAACTGATTTGTGATGAATGTAATGCAAATAAGCTAGAAACGAGAACGATAGAAGAGGCCCAGTGGTTGATCTATTCAAAATGGGAGGTGGAATTTGTTTGTAAGGCTTGCATGGAATTGTGAAGAACCTGTGGATCTGTAGGATAAAAGAATTTTAATTGTCAGATTAAGGTCTCAAAAATCAAGTTGTGGTAAAACCTTCATAATCTGCTATGCTGTGGAAATTGCTATCTGATAAATCTTCCATTCCAGTCACCAGGATTTGCATCAGATATATGTATATATGACATCGGCTTCTGTGGGAAGCTTACTGAGCAGAGATTTGAATCCTGCTGCTGGGTGCTCACGGTGACATGACCAACGTTCTGCTGTTTTCTTTTATCCATAATCTGTTGTGATTGCATAAGTATACTTTTACATTGAAATCTATTTATTGAATAATATATCCCTTGATTAACTTGGTATGTGACTTGAAGAAACTGGTTCAAGGATCAAGGATTAAGGATCGACTTAATTTGCCATATACATTTACATGTATTAGGAATTTGCTGTGGTGAGTTAGTGCGACGTGTAACAAAGAACAGCAACATTGAACTATTATGAAGAATCAAGAATAATATAAAATATAAAGTTAGAGTTAAAGTTTGAGGCATCAGATCACCACAGCCACATCTTGGGCATCAACCTTGACCAGTATATTTTGCCCAAGACAGATTGGGAAAAAGAATGGATAGGTTTTGCTGATATACAAAGGAAGTGATTAATAATGAAAAGTGGGTGACTGGGCACAGATCTGCCATATCCTTTAATTCACAGGAGAGTTATAACTGCAGTTATTAACAACACCACACACCGAGAAACATAAAGGTTTTAATATGCCAGACATAAAATTCAAATGCCTGACATAAATTAAGTGTTCTTGTAACTTCTGCTCGGTCTAATTTGTAAGTTTGTAGAGATGGAATCAATTGTAAATAATTTCTCATTTCTCAAGGAAATTGTAAAGCAGACTAAGAGTTACTAAAATATAACACAGATGAGGGATAAATTCAAGTATAGACAGCTTGTGAAATTTGGTAAAAGAACCAAAAAAATCCATTCCCACAGCATCTACAGCATCTGATGTATCTGGTAGTGACCGTGATGATATAAGAAGGAAATTTTTCACAGGATGAGAACTGAAAGAGAAAAAATGAATTAAAATGATCCAAGACCAAGTCCATGGGTATATCTAAGGTGGAAGTCGACGGTTTCCTGATTGGACAGGGCATCCAAGGATATGGTGAGAAAGAGAGTGAGTGGGATCCAGGATCAGCGATTATGGAATGGCGGAGCAGACTTGATGAGCCGAATGTCCTAATTTTGCTCCTATGGCCTTTTGATCATGTTCCTTTGCAGGAGATATGCAGACAACATCTTCAGGATGGAAGATGTTCATGACAGTGGATTTATAGAAGTGACAAGAAAAAGCTTTGGCGGGGGCCAGGAAATGTGACTGTCAAGGAAGAAGATAGGCAGCAGTGGATACTTCCTAATAAAGCACCGCATTAAGCAGTATAGGTACAAATATTATGAGTTTGAAATGGTTCAGTCTCTGGTGAGTGTAATGGACAGCATTTTTATTGGCCAGAAAGGACAAGCATGATTGATCATTTACACCACATCATCTCCAACAGAATGTCAGATAAGAGATAGATGTTCAATTAAAATTGTTTACCATAAATTACTTTATCGGCTCAGAGAAAAGGGTCAGGTGAGCAGAATAATGACAAACATTAACAAAGGCCCTGCAATGGCATTAGAAACTGATTTACTAAAGTAACATTGGTATTCCTTTAATTCTTTTCTTGAGCTCCAAAGTCATTTTCAGAAAAAGAAAGAGTTGAAGTTATGGTCATTAGTGTTTTGTAGTAGCACATTTTGTGCATAGCAAACTCCTGTAAACTGCAATACAACAACAAATGAAGAATCCGTTTTTGGTGACCTTGAGAGAAAAAAGAGAACAATCTTCCAAACCTCAAGCCCAACTAAAAGTTGAAAGGTGCCAACGTAACAAGCACTTGCCTAACACAACATTGCTTGATATTGACGCACAGTCTGAATCAAAAATGATTCTTTATCTTCAAGTGTGACAGCTGAATACATAAATGCTGAAGAGATATTTTGGTTTCATTGCTGGGATTAGTAAAAAGCAGACTGGGTCATTAAACTTTTAGAGTCATAGAGTACTACAGCACAGAAACAGGCCCTTCAGCTCATCTAGACTGTGCTGAACTATTAGTCTGCCTAATTCCATCGAACTGCACCCGGACCATAGCCCTCCGTACCCCTCCCATCCAGTTACCTATCCAAATTTCTCTTAGATGTTCACATTGAACCTATATCTACCACTTTTGCTTTCTCCACACTCTCACCATCCTCTGAGTGAAGAAATTCCCCTCATGTTCCCCTTAAATATTTTACCTTTCACCCTTAACTCATAACCTCTAGTTATAGTCTTACTCAACCTCAGTGGAAAAACCCTGCTTGCATTTACCCTATCCATAACCCTCATAATTTTGTACACCCCTATTGAATCTCTGCTCAATCTTCTATGTCCTAGGGAATAAAGTCCGAACCTCTTCAACCTTTCCCTATAACTCAAGTTGTCAAGTTCTGGCAATATCCTTGTAAATTTTCTCTGCACTTTTTCAATCTTATTGACATCTTTCCTGTAGGTAGGTGATCAAAACTGCACATAATACTCCAAATTAGGCCTCACCAAAATCTTACACAACTTCAAGCTAACATCTCAACCCCTGTACTATTTTGATTTATGAAGGCCAATATGCCAAATGCTTTCTTTATGACCCTATCGACCTGTGATGCCACTTTCAAGGAATTATGGTCCTGCATTCCCAAATCCCTCTGTTCTAGCACACTCCTCAGTGCCCTACCGTTCAACGTGCAAGTCTTACTGTGGTTTGTTCTCCCAAGTGCACTAAATTCCATCTGCAACTTTTCTAGCCCTTTTTCCAGCTGTTCCAGATCTGCTGCAAACTTTGACTGTCTTTCTCAGTGTCAACTGCAAATTTACTGATCCAGTTTACCACATTATCATCCAGATCATTGATATAGATGACAAACGATGACAGATCTAGTCCTGATCCCTTTGGCACACCAATAGTTACAGGCCTCCAGTCAGGAAAACAACAATCCACTACCACTCCCTGGCTTTTCCTGTGAAGCCAATGTCTAATCCAATTTGCTACCTCGTCTTGAATGCCAGGCAACTGAACCTTCTTGACCAACCGCCCATGTGGGACCTTGTCAAATGCTTTCTTAAGGCCCATGTGGCAACATCAGCAGTCTTGCCTTCATCAACAGTCTTGGTAACTTCCTCGGAAAACCCTGTAAGATTGCTTAGATACAATCTACCATGCACAAAGCCATGTTGATTGTTCCTGTCTACCCAAATACTGGTCCTTTAGACTACGCTCCAATCTCTCTCTGTCTGGCTATCCATCCCATAGGATGATGATGGTTCCTTTCAGTCAGTTACTGGGGTGGTACCCCACTCCTCAGAAAGGAACAGCGTGCGCGTGAGTAGGGGGTTGCACAGGTCCAGACCCACCCTCTCGACATCCCCTCCCGGATCCAGCGGCATGGTGGGGTCCAAGACGGCTGGGGGAAGTTCTGTTGCAATGAATGGCCAGACCAAGCTTTGATGCAAGGGATGCCCTTTCTGCGTTTCATGGCACGTGTTTGCTAGGTGGCCGTTGGCCCTACGAGAGGGTTCATCCGCCCTTTGACAGGTCTCGTTTTTCATCCTGCAGGGTGTCTAGCCACCCTCCTCACCAGGCAAGCCTGGTGGGGGAGCTGGTTTAGTCGCCGACCACCCGACCATGCGACAGGTAGTACTGGGTTACATGGTACCAGTAGCACTCAGACGAGTGACCTGACCTGACCACCAATAAGTTACCCACTAATGATGTCAGGCTCACTGACCTTTAATTTCCTGGCTTATTCTTAGAGCCTTTCTTAAACAATCGAACAAATTAGCAATCCATGAATCCTCCAGCACCTTCTTATAGCAGACAACTTAATGTAAAATAAAGTTAAATGAAACAAGTCTTTCAACTGTGGGCTATTAGAAACAATATTTTACTATTTATCTTATTAGAACACTTTAGGTCTTGAAGGGCTCTGTCAAGTTAAGCTCTAAAGTTTCCTGTTGAAGAGACCTCAGGTTTCACTAGACTTTCTTAACCACAACCACATGGCCCCACTACCAGTCAGTCAATTACTTTTAATTTTCTCAAAGGGATCATTTAAAGTGCATCCTGAAATATTATACACTTTCACTGACCATGTTCTTTGATTAATAACAAGACAGGTACTAATTACATAGCAACTCTGAGAGCAGTTTCAGCTGTGGCATTTTAACCCAGTGATTGGAAGTGCTTGCATTAAAACCTTATCCTTGTTATTTTAAACTGTGCATTGACGCATTACAAATAAAGTTAGCTCCCAGAAAAAAAATAAGTACTTGGGATTAAAATGCCAAAAGTTAAATTTTATATCTGTGATACAAGAGATCCTGCAGATGCTGAAAATCTTGTGCAGCTCACACAAAATTCTGGAGGAACTCAGTATGTCAGTCAAACATTCAGGCCAAGATTCTTCATCATGACCAAAAGGGAAGGGGGCAGAATCCGGGATAAGAAAGTGTTGGGGGGAGAGGTGGGAGGAGAACATGCTGGCAGGCGATAGGCGAGACCAGCAAGGGGGGAAGATGGGTAGGTGGGGGAGACAGGTGATAATGTAAGAAGCTAGGAGCTGATTGTTGGAGGACGTAAAGGATTGTAGAAGAAGGAATTTGATAGGAGAGGACAGTGGACAATGGAATAAAGGAAGGAGGTGGGGAACCAGAGGGAGGTGAAGGGCGGGGGACGAGAAGAGTGAGAGCACCACACGAAGGAGGGAAAACAAAAAGATTTATTGGGGAAAAACGAAGGGGAGTGGTTCCTGGTAGCCAGAGAAGCCAGTTTATGTCATCGGGTTGGAGCCTTCCCAGATGGAATATGAACTGTTGATCCTCAAATTTGTGTTTGGCCTCATTGTGGCAATAGAGGAGACTTGTTGTTGTGGGAGTTAGAAGCTAAATTGAAATGGGCGGCCACTGGGATATCCTGTTTGTTGCAGCAAACAGAGTGAAGGTGCTCGATGAAGCTTTCCCCCCAAGCTGCATTGGGGCTCAGAGATGTAGAAGCTCTATCAGGAGCACCTGATGCAATAAATGACCCCAACAGACTCACAGGTGAGGTGCTGCCTCACTTAGAGGATGGTTTAGGGCCTTGAATGGTGGTGAAGGAGGAGGTATAGGGCAGGTGTAGCATTTGCAGGGATATCTTTGGGGAGCAGCGAGTAAACAAGGGAGTCACGTAGATAGTGATCCCTGTGAAAAGCTGAGAAAGGGCTGGGGGGGAGAAGAAAGATGTGTTTAGTGGTAGAAAACCATTAGTGATACGACCAGCTGCAGAGGTGATACGTTAGATACAGAGGCTTTGGTGCGATGGGTGAGAATGAGAGAAAACCTATCTCTGATATGACGGGGGTTTGAAGGCAGATATCTGGGAAATGGTGGAGATGCAGGTGAGGGCAGAGTCATCCCAACTTCTCTTGGAAGAGAGACTCCATTTTCTGGAAAAAAAAAAGGGGGACATTGTAAATGTTCTAGAGTGAAAATCCCCATCCTGAGAAGAGATGTGGCGGTGGAAGAAGGGAAATGCATTCTTACAATTGGCAGGAAGTGAGAAAAATTGTTGAGGTTAACTATCAGTTCTGCCAGACAGAGAAGGGTGGCCTGTTGTCCAGAAAGAAGCGAAGAGCCTTAAGGCCTTTCTGATGGGTTTCTATATTCTTCTGGCACCTTGTTCCACATGGACACCAGCTTCTTGTGTGAAGAACTTGCCCCTCAGGTTCCTTTTAGATCCTTCCCCTCTCATTTTAAATCTACACCTTTTAGTTCTTGATTCCTTTTCCCTGGGAGGAAGACTGAGTGCATTTTCCCTGACTACGCCCCTCAAAGATTTTACAAGTCAATAGAAGTCTATAAGTCAATAGGAAAAAAGCATTCACTTTGGAAAGGTCTACCTGAATCGCTCATTGAGCCATGATCACCGATTATCGTCTGCAGTCCTGGGACAGGTTGTGTGGTGAGGTACCAGACGGCATGCATCACGTCTGTGGCATGTATGCGATTGTGATCTGTTGGTTTAAACAAAACAAGGAATATCCTTTTACATCTTTCTGCAGCTTTCCAGTCTCAGTCAATTCATACTTCCATTCATGGTGATTATTGTCCTTGATCAGGCTCAATTCTGAATTCACACTGATAGGTTGGCCCAGTTTGCTGCAGTAGAGTAATTAAATAGAAATTAATTAAACATTGTTTTATATGTTTATTTCTTAAATAGCATGCTTGGTAAACTTCTGGGCACACAGGCTGACAATGGCACACAAAGATCACCTGGAAGTTGAGGGCAAACTGTCATGTATCTCTTTAACCCAACAGACTGAAAATTAGGCAATGCAAGAGCTGAAAAGGAAGTGGATATAAGAGTGGATAAATTCAACGTGAAATCACATACAAAGAGAGGAATGGAAAGGAAAGATAAAAGAGGGAGAAAAGGAAGGCAAGATTTTATTTCGAATCTTTAAAATGACATTTTTGTATCTCCAACAAGCAAGAGGTGTGGGAATGAGACTTAGTTAATTCTGTGCCGAAGAGTTTGCGCAGCAGTAATTTAAACATTTATCTCGCCATTGAAGGGATTCTTGAACATGAAGAAAAATTGTTGATATGCCTTTGGCAACCAAAGACATAAAGCAACTGATTATGATTTTGATGATAGAGACTGAGCTGCCCATGAATAGAAACAGCAAAACGAAAGTGGCTAGGTAGCTACTGTACTGGAACAAAGCTTAGTTTTCACAGTATCTACCACACATCTGTACACATTCAATGCATTTCAAAGTGAGCAACTGAGATGTTATTTTCAAAAAGCTAGTCACTTAGTAGCACAACTGAAGAGAAATTTTCGGTTATACGAGGCTCACATTTTGTATCTCTCAAATGTGTAGCTTTACAAATGTTTCATTTACCGCATTAGAGTATTGACAGCAAAATCGGAATTCTGCCTTTCAGTTCAGAAATACTGACAATGGTTTGGTTGATTACACCATTTTATCTGTCCACAGTGAGTGACAGGTATAAGATCATAAGATATAGGAGCACAATTTGGCCATTTGGCCCATGAGTCTACTCTTCTATTTTATCATGGCTGATCCAATATTCCTCTCAGCCCCAATCTTCGGCCTTCTCCCCATATCCATACATGCCCTGACTGATCAAGAATCCATCAACCTCTGCCTCAAATATATATAAAGACTTGGCCTCCACAGCTGCTTGTGGCAAAGAATTCATATCCCTATATGCCCTGATCAATCAAGAATCTATCAACCTCTACCTCAAATATACATAAAGACTTGACCTCCAGAGCTGCTTGTGGCAAAGAATTCCACAGATTCACCACTCTCTGACTAAAGAAATTTCTCCTCATCTATGTTCTAAAAGGACGCCCCTGTATTCTGAGACTGTGTCCTCTGGTCTTAGACTCTCCCACATCTTCTCTGTAAGAAACGTCCTCTCCACATCCGCTTTATGAAGGCCTTTCATCATTCCATAGATTTCAATGAGGTCACCCCTCGTTCTTCTTCTGAAATATAAAAGCATGTAATATAATAAATGGTCTTTACAAAACAGAGTTACACCTGGAGAGATGATCAAACACACGATCCAAAGGCATTGAAGGATGAGAGACTGCTTAGGACACCATTAAAGAATGAGAAGCTTTAGGAAGAGAAATCCTAGAAGATACCAGCCAGCTAAGCCACATCACAGAGGTGGAGCGATTAACATCAGGTTCAAATTTTGATGACTATAAGACCGTAAGACGTAGGAGCAGAATTAGGCTATTTGGCCCATCATGTCCGTTCTGCTATTCGATCACCGCTGATTTATTTTTCTTTTTTCAACCCCATTCTCCTGTCCTGTCCACATAATCTTTGACTCCCTGATTAATTAAGTACCTATCAGCCTTAAATATAAGGCTTACATATATATGTTTTAAATATACCCAATGACTTGGCCTTCACAGCTGTCTGTGGCAATGAATTCCACAGATTCACCACTCTCTGGTGAAAGAAATGCCTCCTCATCTCTGTTTTAAAAGATGTCCTCCTATTCTGAGGCTGAGGTCCTTGTATTAACATCCCAAGGTACCATTCAATAGTCTTATAACAGCAGGTAGAAGCTGTCCTTATGCCTTGGACAATAAGATGGACTTATGACCTCACAATCTACCTCATTATGATCCTGCACTTGACTGCTTACCTACACTGCACCTTCTCTATAGCTGTTACACTTTATTCTGCATCTGAGCATGAGGGGTTTAGATAGTCTCCAGTACACATGATGCTAGAAGATGGGAGGCCAGTCGGAAATGTATTCGAATAGCTGAGATTAGACATAACCAGGCTTCCAGCAGCTACGAGATGAGACAAGGAATATTCACACCATGTTATGGAGATGGAACCGGGCAGTCTTTATGATAAAGCATTCGTGAAGTTGGGTAGCTCAGCTTAGTGTCTGAGGCAACATCAGGCAGAAGTTCATAATTAAAGGTTATGGAACGGAGTAAAATCTGTCACGATATGTGGAGGAGGCTTGACCCAAAAGCAGAGAAGTGGAGTCAATAGGAAAGAAATATATTTAAAGCATGAACTTTATTTTTATAAAGTGATAATAATCACTATCATTAAAGTGATAGAAATGAATGATTACTTCAAAAATAAACTGCAAAATAAAGAGCCACGAGGCTCCAAAAAACAAGAGAGAATGGGTATGTAATCTGACAAGGCAACAAGGTAACTGAAGGCTAGGAGCAACTGGCTGAGGCTGGCTGGTTTGAAGGGTGAACAAGGATGGTGGATGAGAGCTGGGCTTAAATTGGCTGCAGGCAATGAGTGGCAGTTGACTCCTGTTAACTGGGAGGTGCCTGTCCATGCAAGCCTGGATCAATCTAAGAGCTTCTGGTTTTTCTTGTGCTTAATTAGTGAATATTGTTCGCCACCGAATGGCAAGCGATAGATACATCAGAGGCAGTTAAGAAGCAAGAGTCATCTGGCTCCTTAGCCCTGGACACAATTTTGTGAATTCTATGATTCATGTTCTGTATATTATTTGTTTCTTTTTTTACTGTTTTCACAATTTGTTTATGTTTTTTGCACATTGGATGTTTGTCGGTCTTTGTAGTGCGGAGTTTTCATGGACTCTATTGAGTTTCTTTGTGGCTGCCTGCAAGAAGATAAATATCAAAGTTTGTTTATGGTATACATACAATGATAAAAAATGTTCTTTGAACTTTGTATCGAGTACAGGAGTTGGGATGTTATGTTGAAATTACATAAGATATTGGTGAGGCCAAATTTGGAGTATTGTGAACAGTTCTGGTCACCTACCTACAGGAAAGATATCAATACGGTTGAAAATTTACAAGGATATTGCTGGGATATGAGGACCTGGGTGTCAGGGAAAGATCAAAGTCAAAGTACATTTATTATCAAGGAATGTATAAATTATACAACTTTGAGATTTGTTTGCTTACAGGCCGTTGCAAAGCAAGGAACTTGAAAGAGCTGAAAGAGCCCAGTTTTTAAAAAAAGGAAAAGAGAAACCCCAAATGTGCATAGAGAAAAAGAAAAAAACAAATCATGCGAACAATAGAAGTGAGCAACAGCAACAGCATTCCAAATCAAAATGAGTCCTTAGATCCAGCTCCTTGGAGCAGCCCAGACTAGGCCCAAACCTTTGGTATTCAGTTCATCGTATTACTGGGGCAAATTACCGTAAACTTCCCAGACGGAAAGCACAGCAGCTGGGGGCAGTCTCACATCATGAAGGAAGGAGCAGTCATTAGGACCTGTGGCAAATCGCTTCAGCACTAGATTCTGCCGCCAAAGAAGTCATTCTTTACCTCTCCAAGTTGGCTCAGCACCCAGAGTGATCCAACCTCACCCTGTCTTTCCAGTCTATGTATCCGGGCCAGCGTTTAGATTTTCCAAACAGTGGATAGTACCATGCATTAGCACCCAGGCCTCACTGTGGCAAATCACTCCCAGCCTAGAACTCACCACCCAGCAATTCACTTTGGGCCTGGATTTCACTGCAGAAGAAGCCATTTTTGACCTCTGCAAATTGGCTCAGGACTTAAGAGTGATCCACTCTCACACCCAGGTTAGTTGGACAGGCATTGAAACTCTGCTGTCTTGTCTTCTCCTCTCTGAATTATTCACTCCAACCAGCATGGCTCCAACTCCAAGTGTGTCGATTTTGCAGTGCACTAGCAGGGCACATCTCGTAAACTCACTTTGCCTTCGCTTGCCTCTTCATTGTTTAACGTGATAGTTTACCGTAATTTACTTTAAAAAAAATGTTACGAGCAATGTTTCTAATCAAATTCCTTTGCTTTCAAACAACCAGTAAGGTGTTGCATGTATTCGGCTGTGACATCTTAAACCAATGAACAGGCTAGGACTTGATTCCCTGGAGCACAGGAAAATGAGAGGACATTTGATAGAGATATATAAAATTATGATGGTATAGATAAAGTAAATGCAAGCAGGCTCTTTCCACTGGGGTTGGATGAGACTAGAAGTAGAGGTCATGGATTAAGGGTGAAAGTGAGATGTTTAAGGGAAACATGAGGGGGGAGCTTCTTTACTCAGAAGGTGGTGAGGGTGTTGTATGAGCTGCCTCTGGAAGTGGTGATGAGGGTTCAGTTTCAACATTTAAGACAAATTTGGTTAAGTACATGGATGGGAGAGATATGGAGGTCTATGTTCCAGGTGCAGGTAGATGGGACTAGGCAGAATAATAGTTCAGCATGGACTTGATGGGCTGAAGGGCCTGTTTCTGTGCTGTAGAGTTCTATAACTATGATTTTATAAGAACTGCAGAGTGAGAACAGTGTAGGTGTGTACCTAAAGTTTATAGATGATACTGCAGACAGTTGGTAGAGTGCATCAATTGAAAGTGAAAGACAAACTTTGGGGGTTCTACAGCAAATGTTGCAGGAACGAGAGGAGGCCCATTGTAGGTGATTTTCAGGGAGAAGAGCACTGAACGAACTGGTGCCACGTAGGTGAACAACAGACAAGAGACAACGGATGAAGATTGCATTGAAGGTTAACAACATTTCTAGAGAGGCAGGGAAGGACAATTTACCAACACCAGAGTTCCATAAGACCATTTATCATTTTAGCCTGTATTGCGGTAGAGTCAAATGTTATTATTCAAGACCCATAATTGTATCTGCTGTACCCATCCTCTCAGATGAATTTTTGGCAGTTCTGCTAGTACTTATTCCTCACCCAGTGTCATTAAAACTGGTGCTGTTGCATATGGCACAAAGACAGCTGTGAGGAGAGGACCCGAAGGATCACTGGGGACCCGAGTCACCCCAACCACAAACTATTCCAGCTGCTACCACAGCATAAAAGCCAGGACCAACAGGCTCTGGGACAACTTCTTCCACCAGGGCCATCAGACTGATTAACTCACGCTGATCTGAGTATATTTCTATGTTACATTGACTGTTCTATTTATTATAAGTTATAATAAATTACTTTGATTGCACATTGCATATTTGGGCGGAGACATAACATAAAGATTTTTACTCCTCATGTATGTGAAGGATGTAAGAAGAAATAAAATCAACTCAATTCAATTCCTTAACAGGTTCTAGGATTGTGAAATGCTAGAATTGAGAAGGAAGTCAAAATAAGAGTGAACATTGAACATAGAACACGGCAGCACAGGACAGTACAGGTTTTTTGACAGATGGTGTTACGTCGGCCTTTAATCTACTCTAAAGATCAATCTAATCCATTCCTTCTACATAGCCCTCCATTTTCTATCATCCATGTGCCTATCAAAGAGTTTCTTAAATGCCCTTAAGGTATTTGCCTCTATCACCACCTCTGGCAGGGCATTCCATGCGTTCACCACTCTCCATGTAAAAAAATTTCCCCCAGTCATTTTAAAATTATGCCCTCTGGTATTAGCCACTTCACCCTAGGAGAAACGTCTCTGGCTATCAACTCAGTCTATGCATCTTATCATCTTACACACCTCTATTAAGTCACCTTTCATCCTCCTTCACTCCAAAGAGAAAAGCCCTAGCTCGCCCAACCTATGCTCCAGTCCAGGGGGCAACCTGTTAAATCTTCTCTGCACCCTCTCCAAAACTTCCATATCCTTTAAATAATGAGGCAACCAGAACTGAATACAATATTCTAACTGTGTCCTAACCAAGGTTTTATAGAGCTGCAGCATTACCATGTAGCTCTTGACCAATGAAGGCTAACACACCATACACCTTCTTAACCACCCTTTCAACTTGCACTGCAACAGTAAGGGATCAATGGATATGGACCTTAAGTTCTCACTGTTCCTTCACCATATGTGGATGATCTTAAACCTAAATCAGCAAATAAAAAGTAGAGAAAAGGTGTATTTTATTAAAATAGTGAGAAAAGGAGGAAGGGAATGTTTTATTTCTAATCTTAACATTTTACATTTTAATATACCTATAATACCTATAGGAATGAAACTCTACAAATTTATTACTTAATTTTCATTGTAAGTGAAGTTAGCCAGTAGCATTTGTCCTGCTGTTAAAAGGCCTCATTACTTAAAAAGGCTAATAAGAGGCGGGAAAAGGGATCTACAAATTAGCTGGCGTGCTTCTTGCATGTCAATAGTAGTCACTCTGTAAGGATGCTGAGGAACTGAAGATTGTCCTTAAGGCTTGCTGATGGGAAAAAAATGGATGCTTTAAAAAGGAGAAGCTGTGACTAAAGTTTGGGCAAAGAGTTGGATTTTCAGAGTCAGAAGGAAGGAAAGAGGAGGGGTTTGGGTGATGAGATTCCAGATGGAGCCCGGCCTAGTTTCAGAATCAAAATCAGGTTTATTATCACTGACATAAATAGTGAAATTTGTTACTTTGTGGCAGCAGTACATTGCACTACATAAAATATCCCAGGAATTATAGCAAGAAATATAGAACAATAAATAAAGAGTGCAAAAAGAGAGCAAAAATAGTGAGGTGTTATTCGTGGGATCATGGACAGTTCAGAAATCTGATAGCGGAAAGGAAGGAACTGTTGCTGAAATGTTGAACGTTTGTCTTCAGGCTCCTGTAGCTCCTTCCTGATGGTTGTAATAAGAGGGCATGTCCTGGCTGGTACAAGTCCTTCATGATGATGCTTTTGAAGATGTCATTGATGCTGGGGAGGCTAGTGCTAATGTCGGAGCTGGCTCCGATCCCATACAGAGGCTTCTCCGTACCAGACGGTGATGCAATCAGTCAGAATGTTCTCCACAGTGCATTTGCAGACATTTGTATTGAGTGATGAGTAATTTTACTTTAACCATCAGAATGGCTAATTGATAAGGTTGCACTGCTGTATCAGAAGCTGACTGACCTGTCATGAAGCTGCAGCAGTTAAATCCAGGGATCAGAGTGCCTTGATGTTAAGAGGGTGATAAGCCAGCTCTCTCACCAACTCATTGAAATTTCAGAAGTGCAGAATTTTCCCAATGGCTAAATGGGAAAATGTAAATTTGTTTCCAGCAAAGATCCAGTTTGCCAATAACAATCCTAAGCGTTTCCAAAATAGCTAATGAGTTACTTGATCCTGACGTATGTTGATGTGTTAGAGTGCAGCTGGGGAATGTGTAATGGGACAGGAAATGGCCTAGCAGCATTACTGTTCAAATATAGCCTGCTAGCTCACTTTGCCTAGTTCTTGGCTCTTCAGATCCAATGAAAATTCACGGCATCTAACTTTCCCATTGGATATTCTTGCAGTTACACTACTCTGTTCGCTCCCTTGAAAACAAATTGGATTACCTTCATCTGTAAATGATCTAGCACGAGATGAGGAACTGCTGTATACTTATTTTTACAAAAACGTGGTTCCAGGACATTTCATGCACCATCAATCTTCAGGCCTTGCCTCTCTGGGTCTTATACTAACATTGTTTTGTGACTGTATTGTAACTTTATGTGCTGAATGTGACTATACATACTGTACTTAGCACTTTGGCCCTAGATGAACCATGTTTCGTTTAGCTGTATACATGTGTTTGGTTGAATGATAATAAACTTGAACTAAATTCTAATGATGGCATCTCCGTACAAAATACCTGCATGAGTATTTGTGTTCATACGTGTTCCATGCTGACTTCAGGGAAAAGATTAGCTTCATTTGTTGCAGGTATATCCAAACACTGAAACGTAAAGTGAAACTTATCGTTTGCATCAAATCAAATCAGCGAGGTGAGTTGGGGGCAGGCCGCAAGTGTCACTACACTTCTGCTGCCAACATAACATGCCCACAAATTACTAACCCTAACTATATGCCTTTAGATTGTGCGAGGAACCCATAACGTCTTTACAAAACCGGGACAGGTGCATCAAAGCAGGAAGTCAGCTCTGGCCTCCACAGCGACAGCACTCATGCATGAACCTTAGCATTGTGGAGGAGGCAGAAAGACCTCAAACACTCAAACACTGATAAAACACTTGGCCAGCTGACAAAGTCACTAAAAGATTCTGAATTGCTGGAATTTCTTACATGCAGAAACATTCACAAACATTTTGAGACAATTATGAGGTTTGGACTAAGAACAAAGTTTAAACACTGCTAACTGAAAAACAGTAAAAAGATAGGATACTTGGAATTCAAAACTCAGTTTTAAAAACTCTTGGTCCTTTGCAGCTGTTCCCCTCCATTTGAATGAATGAATGGAGGATTTACAGGTGGCTTCAGTAGAGGAAGTGCTGGGAACTTGGGTATCTTGCCATCCCGGTGAATTCCTTGAGGAGTCAAGATACAAATAAAAAAAAATTGCTGGGGAACCTCTGCCAGAATGTTTAGGACTTTTACATTCACACAGAACTTGGCGGCAAATGATAAACACAAGAGATTCTGTTGCTGCTGGAAATCTAGAGCAACCCCCACTAAGCACTGGAGGCTTTTGTATGCTTCGTATGTTAATGCTTAAGAGTTTGTATGTTCTCCCCGTGACAGCGCAGGTTTCCTCCGGGTGTTCTGGTTTCCTCCCACAGTCCAAAGGTGTACCAGTTAGTAGGGTAATTGGTCATTGTAAATTGTCCTGTGATTAGGCTAGGGTTAAATCTGGGTTTGGTGGGTTGCACAGGTCGAAGTGCTGGAAAGGCCTAGGCCATGCTGTATCTCAATAAACAAGTAAATAAATTAAAACTCTGGAGGTCAGGCAGCAGCAATGGAGGGAACTAAACAGTCGACGTTTCGGACCAAGACCCTTCATCAAGACAGGAAAGGAAAGAGGGACAAGACACAATAGGAAAATGGGATGGGGGGGAAGGGAAGGAGTTCAAGCTGGCAGATGATACGTGAAAACAGGTGAAAGGACAAGTGAGTGGGTGGGGGAGGGGATGAAATGAGAAGCTGGGAGATAATAGATGGAAAAAGGGCTGAAGAAGCAGGAATCAGACAGCAGAGGAGAGTGGACCATGGGAGAAAGGGAAAGAGGAGGGGCACCAGATGGACAGGTGAGAAAAGAGAAGTAAGAGGGGAGCAGAAACTTGGTGGTACTTGTTTTCTTTACATTTATTCAGTTTTTTATTCAGAATTCAGATGATGCGAGCAGGGTCGGGCACTTAGTTCCCATCCCTTAGGTACTTTTGAGAAGGAGGTGGTGAGATGTCTTCTCGAACTGCTGCTGTCATTTTGTTGAACGTGCTTCCATAGCCTTGCTGGGCAGGGAATTATAGGACTTAGCCCTAACAATGATGAAGGTGATATAGTAGGATGGACTGAGACTTGGCAGAAAACCAAAAGATGCTGGTGCTCCTTGTCCTTGCTTTGTGGGAGGCGTTGCAGGCTTGAAAGATGTTGTTCGCATAGTCTAGTTGGGTGATCATGGTGTGTTTTGTAAACTGCGACCACCATGTGCTGGTGCTGCAGAGGATGAATGTCCAGAGTATGTAGACAAAGCTCCAATCAAGTGAGAAACTTTTCCCTAGACATTATCAAGCTTCTTGGAAGTTGATGAAGTTGCACTCATCCAGACAAGTGGAGATCATTACAATAACTAAAGGGCTGCTAACTTATTTATTTGTAGATGGTGGAAAAGCTCTGTGGTATCAGGAAGTAAGTCCTGTGCAACCTTTTCCTCTAATCTGTTTTCATTTGGCGAGTCCAGTTAAGCATCTGGTCAATAGCATCCTTCAGGATATTGAGGGTAGGACACTCAATGCACTAAACTTGGCCTACAAAACTGCTGGCACTTCATTGCAAAATGCAGTTCTTCACACTCATCAGTCCAGCGACTTATAAGATTTTAACATGGAACTCCTGGCAAGAACTTTGCAACTATGCCATAAGCTGTAACTTGCTTATGCAAATTACTGGGTGCAGATCATAGAAAGAAGGAGCATGTACAGAATGAAGAAATATTCATGGCTTTGGTATTGGCACCATCATAGTCTGTGATCCAGAAGGTAAAGGCAACAGAATATAATGATAAACATAAAAGATCCTGCATTTGCTGGAAATCCAGAGTAACACAGACAAAGTGCTGGAAGAACTCAACAGGTCAGGCAGCATCTATGGAGAGGAATAAACAGTAAATGTCTCCAGAGTCTTCGCCAGGAGAGGAAAAAAAGGAGGAAAAAGTCAGATTAAGTAGGCGGAGGGAGGGGATGGAGTACAAGCTGGCAGGTGATAGGTGAAGCTGGATGAATGAGGAGCTGAGTGGGTAGGGATAAGAGGCTGAAGCAAAAAGCTGGAAGGTGATCGGTGGAAAAGATAAAGGGCTGATGAAGAAGGAATTTGATAGGAGAGGAGAGTGGACCATGGGAGAATGGGAAGGAGGAAGGGTGCCATACAGAGGTGATCGGCAATTGAGGAGAACAGAAGGGGTAAGAGGGGAGCCAGAATGGGTAATAGGAAAAGAGGAAAGGGAGCTGGGGAGAAATTACTGGAAGTTAGAGAATTCAGTGTTCATGCCATCAGGTTGAAGGCTATCCAGATGGAACATGGTATGTTGTTCCTCCAACCTGAGAGTGACCTGACCAAAGGGCATTAACCATTGGTGCAAGAGGCTGCTTGCAGAAAAGATTAGGTAAGTAGAGGTTGAGAAAGTCAATAGAATCTGCGCAATATATCATCTTCGTTATGTGCAGTGTATAATTATTGTATCTTTAATAATTAAGTACCCCAAACGAAAGGTTGGACCAATGGTTACTGTTGTGTTCATAGTATAAAGGTTGATTGATAAAGGGAGTGACCAAAAATCCTCAGCCACTTGAGGCAAACACCACCAGAACAAATGAAAAGGTGAACAGGAGCTCAGTGTGATGTTCAGTAAAGATCCACATCTGACACCGAGGTAATGTCAAAGTTCAAAAGTTCAAAGTATACAGTATACAACTCTGAGATCCGTCTTCTCTTGACAGCCATGAAATGAAGAAAACTGTGGCAGTCATTCAAAGAAAAACATCAGCTTCCTCCCCCACACAGAAAGAAAAAACAAATCGCGCAACTGGCAACAAGAACATCACTCTCTCCCGACGCACAAACAAAGAAATCACGCAAACGGCAAGAAGAAAGAACAAGCAAAAACACAGGATATTAAACACAAGATCAAAAGAGACCAATCTAACTACACTCCAATCCATAAACTGCAGACCCAAAATTTCGGTACCATCCTTTGACAGCATCGAGGGAGAGGAACCTTTGGAAGCAGTGAATGAGAGGGAGACAGAGACTGTCACACACAGACACCTTCCTCTGGCAGCAGCAAGTGAGAGGCTAGTAAACAGCCCCAAACACTCACTTGCCTTCCGCACTTGTCTCGACGTTTCAATCTTCCTTAATGCTTTAACTAGTGAGATCAGCAAGAAATGGAGTCGAGCATGGGCTCACGCCATGGGAGGTAAGTTTCTTGGGTCCAGAATGCTTGTCTCTTGGAACCTTTTTGGAGACAGCAAATTGCCAGGTCACACAACCTGCCTGAAAATATACTGTCAAACTGTAGATCACAAGCTCCAACGGCACCTGAACCACATTAAGAAGAAAAAGAAGATGAAAAAGATGTGAAAAAAACAAATGTGTGGACTGTCTGGAAAACATCACTTGAGGTAATGTTGTTCACTAGTGCCACCTTGAATGGATACCTGCAGTACCATTGAATGGTGGCCTGAAGTTGAACAGTCATGCTTTAAGTAAAGTTGAGGTCCATAGCTTTCTGATCAAGAGGGAAGAGGACATGTGAGCCAAATGTAACGCATTGAATTAGACATGTGGATTCAATTACAAATGCTGCTTGTACAGTAGTAACTCTTCTTCTGTATGACAGACAGAAAAAACTTAAAAGTCCACTGTGCATAAAATCTAGAACTGAGAGGTATTCCATTGTTGGATATGATATTTTCCAGATGAGATATTAATATCAAAGTCACACCTGTTTGTTTAGGTCAAGCTAAAGCATCCTATATCTTTATACAAATCCATGTTGGGAAACGTAGCCTAGATAAGTATTGCAACAATTACAAATCAAAAATAAGAATTTATTTGGTGGGTGTAAATGTGATCCTGTTCTATGAAAATGACTTGCCTCATTTTTCCACAGAACCACAGTGACTCAGCAATGAAAATCCACTTTCTATAAAGTGCCCCAGGTCATTCCGAGGAGCCAGAAGAGAACAAGCATTACAAGTTCTTTGTTTTCAGCCATCATACTTCACACACTACAACCAACTCCAAGTTAAAGGAGGCTTTTAAACCATTACCACACCTTGCCAATGCTCTTTCAGTCCAATTTTCTTGACTTCCAAAATACTAAGAATTGCTTTCAACCCTCAAGAAATAGTTATGAATTTAAAAACAAATTTAGAAATGTATCAGTAATGACAAAACTAACAAAAATGGAACCAGTTGATTAGCTGAAATCTCCATTAGAAAACTTCCAACATTTGCAACGTTCATGAACATAATTGATTTTATTACAAGGTGTTGCGAAAAACATTCTCCTAACATACCACACTCAACCCTTAATAGGGTTGAGTACTTAATATTCCAGGTTGCACGAAGCTCCAAATGGACAGGCGAAAAGATAATGGAGGTGGAGTAGTGTTGTTAATCAAGGATAGTGCCAGAGTAGGGTTGAGTTGTTTTATAGAGGCAGTGGATAATGATTAAGAATCAGTTTGAGATGACATTATGAATAACTGGAGAAAGAAACCATGGGTGAGTGCAGCCTGTAGACTTCTAAAATGTGACCTCTTGATAGGATGGAGCATAAATCAGGAAATGTGCATGGCATGCCTGAAGAGAACTGAGATTGTCATGCGGGATTTTAATTTACTTAGGATTGGATGATTAGAATTGGCAAAGGTACTACCGAAGAAGAATTTATGGAATGCATTGTGGATTGCTTCTTAGAACAGTATGATCCAGAGCGAAACAAGTGAGTGTAGAAGCATTATTAAGATATCTTGTGGTTATAGATCCCCTGGGAGGTAGAATTTTAGATGCCCTTTGTGGGTGAACAAAACAGAATCAAATCCAGTATCTTCAACTTAAATATGAGTACTTAATAATGGTTTGAAAGTGGAGTTGTCCAAGGAGGACTGGAACAACAAGCTCCAAATGAAGTCGGTAGATGAGGGGTGGCAGATAGTTAAACACTGGCCCAAACACTCAGTAGGAAATCATGCTAATTAGAAAGCAGTATTCTATTTGAAAGTAGCACAATTTGTGGTTAACAAGAGGTCAAGGATAATAGTAAATTGAAAAGTAGTCAAAATAACAAGGACTGGTAGCAGCCCAAAGCATTGGGAGGCTTTTAGAATCCAGTTGTAAGAGGCTTAAAAGTTTATCAGGAAGGGAGAAAACTGATTCTGAGAGAAAACTTGTGCATGATATCAAAACAGAGTTTCTGTGGATATATGAATGGGAGGAAGGTGGCTAACTTAGGTTTTAGACCTCCAGAGGATGAGGCTGGTAATTTATAATGAAACAAAGCAATAGCATATATGTTAAATCAACTCTTTGCATCAGTTTTCACCATGTTTTCACCATGTCTTCACACTGCGAATATCCCTAACAAACGGGCTAATTTCAAATAACAGGGAGCAACTTGTAATAATCCCATTTACGAAGAATGAAGTTTAAGTGAAACTCACAAGGTTGAAGATGGGCAGACCCAATTGCTGGCACTCAAGCAAGTGGCTGCAGGGACAATGGGCCCATTGTCTGTAACATTTCAAAACTTGCTATATTCCAAGAGGATCCAAAAAAGATGAAGGTACGAGAATGTTGCTAGTTATATGGGCCACCCATACCCAGGCACACATATGTACACACTAAGTCACACATGCACACTCTCATTCATAGACCACCCACTCACTCAGACATAAATACAAACACACTTAGAAACATAAAGGCACCCATGTTCACACTCATACACAGACACATACATACACACACGCACTACACACACACATCTGTTGCTATACATTATGCCTAAAATGTGCTGCATAACAATGTCATTTTTTCAAGGTTTTCACTTCACACTACAAAACCTAGAGAATCACAGTCAAAAATATGGACAAACCATACACTTTGCTCTGCATTAAATCTCTTGTAACCAGGTTCTGGAAGCTTGGAGATTTTCAGTGCTTTGTGTTTGCTACCTAATTGGCAGCTCGACAGCTGAATTGGAATCATGGAAAATTACAGGATGGAATCAAACCGTTCAGCCCCAAGTCTCTGTGCTGGTCAGCAAGGAACTTTCCAGATTAATACCACTTCCCAGCTATTGTAGGTCATGCAAGTCACAGAACATCTAATATTCATCCACGTAGTTTTGAAAGCAATGAGGGAATCACCCTCTTGGTCTCAGATCCTAGACTTCACATTATGTTTTAGTGAAAGAAATAAAAAATTGATTATTCCTATCTATTCCCTCAAATTCTTATGCTATGTGACTAATAAGTTTTCTAAGGAGTAAGGAATACTAGCAGTGATGTCTGTTGGAGAGTTTAGCATAATTATGCTGAAGAATGAATGACTGAGTAACTTCGAACGTTATTGGAGGTACAAAGTGGGGGTTGCTCTACACAGTGTGATAAAACCTCTCCTTATTCTTCTGTTCACAAACTAAAATTACAAATGTAACTAAATGCATAAACAAAAATTCCCTAGCCCTGGAATTATCTTAGAACCATAGAGTCATCAAATAATACAGCGTGGATACAGGTAATTCAGCCCATCGAGTCCATGCTGACCATAGTGCCCACTCAGCTAGTACCAAATTCCTGCATTCTGCTCACTTCGCTCTAAGTCCGCCCCTCAATGTATCTGTCCAAGTGCTTCCCAAATGGCATTATTGTACCTGCCTCAACCATTTCTTCTGGCAGATTTTTCCATGTACTCATCACGTGTTGCATGAAAAAGATGACTCTCATGTCCCTTTTAAGTCTTTTCATTCTTACCCTAAATCTCAGACACACCCCTGCCTTGTGCTTCTCTATGCTAGGGGAAAGACTGTTAGTGTCTACTTTATCTATGTCACTTAGAATTTTAAACATTTCTCCCCTCATTCTTCTACATTTTGAGGTCATTGTCCGGCCAACCTCTCTGTATAACTGGCAACATTCTCATAAACCCCATCTACATTCTTTCCAGTTTATCCACATCTTTTTTATAACAGGGGAACCAAAACTGTAAACAATATTCCAAATGTGGCCTCATCAATGACTTGTACAACTACACATGATGTCCCAACTGCTAAACTCAATGTCTTGACTGATGAAAGCCAGCATACAACGCACCTTTTTCACCATCCTATCCATCTGTGATGCCGCTTTCAATGAAGTATGCACTTGTACTCTTAGATTCCTCTGTTTCCATTACACTCCCTTATGCCAAACCAGTCATAGTGTAAGTCCCATGCTGGTTTGACTTTCCACAAGACATCACCTCACGCTTATCTGTTTTGAAATCCATTTGCCACCTCTCTTTGGCGTCTGTTTTGCAATCATCCTCACTGTGGTGTGGTAACTGGAACTGTACAGAGCACATATCTCTAGACTGTTCACTGCATTCTGTCAGTAAAAGTTGTTGGATGACATGTGAAGGGTGCTAGCTTTCGGAAGGTTGCAAAACTCCATCATTGAGGTCAAATAAAAAAGCTATGAAGCAAGAATAGTTAATATATATAATGTCACATTAAAGTGCAAAGGGAAGGTTACCTGGCCTCACATATTGAATGAGACGTGCTGCTCAGGGAAGGGCAGAGATGGGGGTGATAGACTAAGAGCCTGTACCCTGTCGTGCTTGAATACAATTCACCAGCTGAAGTTTGGGAGCAGGTTGTTAGCATTATATTCCTCATTCATAGAATATACATTCCCAATTATCACCAAACATTTTCTGTGAATGACGGATGAAACAGTATGATGTTTTCCCAAAAGAGGTAAAATACAGGAATACTTACAGGGTATATCTCTGTACCCATTTTCTAATGCGTGAAAGTAGTTCATGAACTCTTTTAATGGGATTTTAAATATTTGAAAAAGCCCAGTGTCTTCAAACAGTCTGAATGCTACCTGTACAAAGAAAGAAGTTGAATAATTAGTATATGGAAAAAATAAACATTCTGTGGAAGGAAAAAAAAATACACACACTTAGTGAAGTTCACCAAAACTCAGGTATACCAGTCATCTTTCGCTTTATTCCTGAGATTATCCCTGGCAATGTCAATCAGGTAACCCCAGCTCAGTGTTCTTGGTTTCCCTCTACTCATATTCCAGACTTGGATGTTAAAGCTCACAGGAACAAATATAAGTCATTGACCTCAAATTAAAATGTACTTATGTTTCACTTCAAATATGATATCAAATCTTTAAGCAATTTTAATGGGTCTTACTGAAATTGACAGCTAAGCACTATTTCTATTCGGATTGTGAAAATCTTCCACTTTTTATGATATTACACCAGGAGATGATGCAGCAGAATTCAAGCCCAATATACTTAGTCCAATGAAATTTCTTTAGGAGTTCTGTAGCCATGAAGAATATCTATATAACCTACAGTGGCATGAAGCTATGTTATTTTAACACTGCATTGTTTGGTAGTTACAGGAACTGTTTTTTCATGACTACCAGTACTGGGCAGAGCTCTTCTGGTTACAGAATTATATCATAGTTATAGCAGAAAGGATGCATTTCAGAACACCTAACTTTGTACACTCAATATGGAAACACGATTAAAAATAAACTGATTGAATCCTTTTAAATCTCTCAATAACAGCTCAAACCATGCATATCCTGGTCATATCATTTGATAAATACACAGATATATACAACATATAATGTGCATATACACATGAATGCACTCACTGATGTGCAGTTTGACAGAGGTAAGCTTGTGTATGATGCACGTATCTCTATGAATGACCACTATTCTAGAACCTAGGCGAGTTATGTCTTGACATAAATACGGGATTGTCTCTTGTTGATCAAAGGAGTTGTACTCATGTTACCAATAACAATTTAACTGTGATACTATTGAGCATTATCAGTGTAACACAATGTGATAATTTAATTTAAACAACACGCATAAAATGCTGGAGGAACTCAGCAGGCCAGGGAGCGTCTATGGAAAAAGAGTATAGTTGACATTTTGGGCTGAGATTCTTCATCAAGATGAGTAGTCAGAGTTAGATTCTACTGTCAGATTCCCCTTCTCTAGCCCTGCATCTCTTTCCCTAATGTAATTTATTTATTCAGAGATATTGCACAGAGCAGTCCCTTCTGGACCTTTGAACCACACCGTCAACAACTCCTGATTTAACCCTTGCTTAATCACAGAACAACTTACAATCACCAATTAACTGACTAACGAGTATATCTTTGGACTGTGGGAGGAAACCGGAGCACCCGGAGGAAATCCACACATTCCACGGGGAGGATATACAAATTATAGAGGGTGCCGGGACTTGAACTCTGAATTCCAATGCCTCAAACTGTAATAACATTGCGCTAACCACTATACGTGGGAATGTTATCAGACTCCTGAGTCAAAGTAGACTGGCAAATAGTATTGCCAGGCAACTACAGATAGTAAGTCTCTGTTTAAATTCCCCAACCAGGATGGACCGCTGTGAGTTATTTCACATTCCTGGGTATCACAGTAAAACCCTTTTGGCTGGCTAAATGGTTATCACCGCCATCTGGAAGAATGCTGATCCTTGAAGTAAACCTCTCTGTCACAACTACATGAAGTAATCAATATCTAGCAACACACACAAAATGCTGCTTGGCTGACTGAGTTCCTCCAGCATTTTGAGTGTGCTGTTTGGATTTCCAGCATCTGCAGATTTTCTCTCGTTTGCGATTGGACGTAATCAATACATAGTGTATCTACAATACTCAAATTAATAGAAAAGTAAATAGCATTTGGGCAAAGCTCATGTTAAACCATCACCAAAAAATTGTGATGAATATCCACTATATTGTTTCAAGCACGTGGTTGGTGAGATAATTAATCAAATAGTGTTTCTCATAATGTTACTAATGAAAAATGAAGCAAGAACATCACTCTCATGACATCTGTACACAGAACCACATTCTCCACCACAAACTGCCAACACAAGCAACTTCCCATGTTTCACCTAATTGACAAACATAATAGTTGGAAGAAGAATTTTCAAACTTATTCCTGTTAGTAAAAGTACTAATCCAAATTAATTCAAATTACACAACCAGTTGATATTAAGCTCATAATTCAGCCTTTTAAATTTTGCCTGCTTTTTCTATCAATAAGAAAAATGTACACCACAAGACTATAAGACATATAAGCAGAATTAGGCCATTCAGCCCATCAAGTCTGCTCCACCATTTGATCATGACTGATGAATTACCTTCTCAACCCCATTCTCCTGTCTGCCCATAACCTTTAACACTCCTTCTAATCAAGAACCTATCAACCACTGCTTTCAATATACCCAAGGCTTAGCCTCCACAGCCATCATTGGCAATGAATTCCACTGACTATCATCCTCTGGCTAAAGAAATCTCTCTTCATCTCCTTTCTAAAGAGATGTCCTTGCATTGTGAGGGTGCCCTCTGGTCCAAAACTCCCTCATTATTGGAAACACTCTGTCTAGGCCTTTCAATATTTGGTAGGTTTCAATGAGATTCCCCCTCATTCTTCTAAACTCCGGTGAATACAAGCCCAGTGCATCAGAGACTGTACTCCTCATTCCCAACGTCATTCCCATGAACCTCCTCTGGAGCATCTGCAAAGCCAGCACATTCTTCATTAGATGAGGAGCCCAAAAATGCTCACAATATTCCAAGTGCGGTCTGACTAATGCCCTATAAAGCTTTAGCATTATATCCTTGTTTTTATATTCTAGTATTATGGAAATCAATGCTAATGTCGCATTCACCTTTCTGACTCGCTGATGTCCATAATATCATACCTGCCAATTCCTAACTGCGCTACAAGATTATCTGTCCTATTTGGTATACAACGTGCATTCAGATATAACAACTTCAGTCCTGTATTCACCACCCTTCTTTCAATTTTGTCTCAAAGTTAGCTGAAACTTTTTAAAACTTATTTATTTTGACCATACGACATAGGAGCCGAACTAGGCCATTCATCCCATCAAGTCTGCTCTTCTATTCCTTCAAGACTGATTTACTACCCCTCTCAACCCCATTCTCCCACCTTCTCCTCGTAACCATTGACACCCTGACTAATCAAGAACCTATCAACCTGCTTTTTATATATACTCAATGACTTGGTCTCAACAGTTAGCTGTGGCAATGAATTCCACAGATTCACCACCTTCTGGCCAAAATATTCCTCCTCTGTTCTGATGTTGTGCCCTCTGGTCCTAGACTCCCCACTATAGGAAACATCCTTTCCACATTCACTCCATCGAAATCTTTCAATATTTGTTAGGCTTCAATGAGATACAACTCATTCTTCTAAACTCCAGAGAGTACAGGTCCAGAGCAATCAAATGCTTCACATAAGTTAACCCTTTCATTCCTGGAGTCATTCTTGGGAACCTCTTCTGGACCCTCTCCAATGCCAGCACATCTTTTCTTAGATAGGGGGCCCAAAACTGCTCACAATCTCCAAGCGTGGTCTGAACAACACCTTATAAAGCCTTACACTTACATCCTTGCTTTTATATTCTAGTTCTCTCAAAATGAATGCTAACATTGCATTTGTCTTCCTTTTCACCAACTCAACTTGCAAGTTAACCCTTAGGGAATCTCGCATGAGGACTTCCAGGTATGCTTGCACCTCTGCTTTTTGAATTTCCTCGTTTAGAAAATAAATTTAATTTAGAGTTACATCATAGTAAGCGGCCTTTTCAGCCCACACTACCCAATTGCATCCACGTGACTATTTCACCTACTAACCTGTGCGTCTTTGAAATGTGGGAGGAAACTGGAGCACCTGGAGGAGACCCACATGGTCGTGGGGAGAAACGTACAGTACTTATTCTTTATTCAGAAACCCTCAGTGACTTCTCCTGCACTCCTCTTCTCTTTTACTTTATCAATACTTTTCCATGCTGTTGAACGCAGCCCCCTGCTATTTCATTCAAAGTCCTACCTACCCTAGTTACGTGTTTCACCAGGTCCCTGGTCAAGGCATGGCTCAAGCAGAGCCTGTCCCATTGGAAGAGCACACTCCTTCCCCAATAATGGTACCAATGGCCCACGAATGCAAACCCACTGTTCCCACACAAATCTTTCAGCCACACATTTAGCTGTCTGATATTATTAACCCTGTGCCAATTTGTATATGACTCAGAGATTATTACCTTTCTGGTGCTGCATTTTAATTTAGTCATTAGCTACTCAAATTCATTCAGCAGAACCTCTTTCCTTGTTCTTCCTAAGACGTTGATACCTAAGTGGGCCATGGTAACTGAATCTTTCCCCTCCCACTCCAAATTCCTTTGCAGATCCTGAACCCAGACATTGCAACAGACTGAACAAAAAAAAATTAAAGACTAGATTCCTGGCTAAAAGCAATATATATACAGTACTGTGCAAAAGTCTCAGGCACAGATATATAGCTAGGGTGCTTTAGACTTTTGCACAGTACTTTAGTAATTATATGTCTTGCACTGTACTGCTGCCGCAAAGAAAAACAAAGTTCATGACATACAGTATGTGAGTGATAATGAGCCTGATTTTGATATGGGTCTCTATTGTGGACTAAGAGTGGGAAAGGGGGCAGGGAGGGGGAATCCTGGTTGGGAAAAGGGGAATGGAGAGGGGAATGGAGAGGAGAAGGGGCACGAAGCACCAGACAAACATTCTGTAATGATCAATAAACTAATTGTTTGAAATCAAATGACCTTGCCTGGCGTCTCAGAGCTGGGTGTGTCTGCACCCCCACCACCCTCTACCCTGGCACTCCTTCTCTGCCACCTGACCCACACCCCTCCTGTGGAGCTCTACCTTTGCCAATTCCCAAAATTCTTTGCCCCTGCTGGATTTAAAAACTCGCTCTCTGCTCCGTCGACAAATACAGTACTGTGTAAAAGTGTAAGGCACTCTAGCTATATATATGTGCCCAAGACTTTTGCAAAGTACTATATAAAATTGTCTCTGCACAAGCAGAAGAGGAAAGCTTTTACATCTGTATAGAATTAGCAATAAGGTGACATCTTCTCTCCATTCTTTTCTAGTCAATGACTCACATATAACAAAATCAGAGTGAAGTAACCTTGGGAACATACGTCATGTTTGCTTAGTAACAAATAGTCAGCAAATCTAAGATACTGCACATAAAAAGGGCTTGATAATAAAGGGAGCAAAGACATTTGAACATCTTAAATAAATACAGTGCTGCCATTAGCCTCACTTTGAAATTAAAAAGCTTAGACTGCAAGTAGAGCATCAAACCCTCTGAGCAATTCCTGTCAGTTTCCCTTGTTCCACCTCACTAGTTTCAATTGCTGAATTGGATGCCTCGAACAAAATCCGAGCCAAACATGAAAATTTTTCCCTTCATGAATGGGAGACAATATTTCGGGTAATCAAGCGGTCTAAACAGATGAATAGATACTTCATTATCCTGTTGGTTAAATACCCAAGCAACATGGAGGATGCTGGAGGAACTCAGGTAGTCGGGCAGGATTTTTGGAGGGAAACGGACAGTTGACATTTTAGGTTGAGACTCTTCACCTGGATTGGTCCAGATTTGAGCATCTGCAGTCTTTTATTGCTTCTAGTTAAAGCGTCGGGGTCCTGATCTCTTTGGATCAAGAACAAGGCATAAAATTTATTGCTAAACTATTTTATTATACGTTACAGAATGAGGAATGAACAAAGAAAGAGTAGCTGAGAGAACAAAGAAAAGACAAGGAAAGAAGCAGTCGTGATCATTACCTACACAAACAAAGATAACACAGTAACACAAATCTCAGTGGTAACAATTAACTTATAAAATAGCTGAATCAAAGTGGTGTGTCATCTGTACTGAAAACTAAAAATTTTCTAGAAAAATGCAGAAGTAACTATAACATAATTACTGGAAAATTCATATTGATGCATATATATATATATATATATATATAGATGTGTGTGTATGTGTGTGTGTGTGTATATGTATATATATACACACACACACACACACACACACACACACACACACACACACATACACACACAGTACTGTGCAAAACTCCTCAGCACATACTGGATATATATACTAGATCCTTTTTCAATACTCTATTTGTCAACGTGGAGTGGAGAGTGAGTTAGTAAATAAGGCGGGAGCACAGGATGTTGGGAATGGTGAGGGTGAATGCTGCTGGAGAGGTGTGGGACCGGTGGCAGAGAAGGAGTGCTGGGGTGGGGTTGGCACAGGTACAGCATTGAGGCACCAGGCAATGTCATTTCATTCCAAGCAATTGCTTTATTAATCTTTACAGAATGTTTCTCATATGATTCCCTCTCCTTTCCCTCTCCCTTCCCCTTTCCCCAGCCACGATTCCCTTCTCCCTGTCCCCTTCCCATTCTCAGTGCACAATACAGGCCCATATCAGAATCAGGCTTACCATCATCCACATGTGTCATCATTTTTCTCTCTCTCTCTCTATTTTTATATATATATGCGACTATTTCTACACGGATGTTTTCTCCGGTTTTAAAGTTTCTTCAAACATCCCAAAGGCGTGCTGGTTGATTAATGGACTACTGTAAATTCCTTTGAGTATAGGCGAGATGCCAGGAGTCTGAGGAAGGGAAGGGGGGAGGGGTGACATTGATGGGCCTGTGAGGGAGAACGGATCACAGGGAAATAAGTGGGAGAATGACAGGTCACATTGCCTTCTTCTATGATGTAAGAAAAATATGAGAATTAAAAACAGGAAAATAACCAATCCATGAAAAAATAGTAAAGCTGAACTGAAGCCAGCTCTATGAACTGGTCTTGGGATCTCACCCATGAACTATGTTTCTTTTAATTATAATTCATTCATCAGCAGGATGAGAATATCACTGGCAAGGTTAACTTTTCAGATTTGCCCCTACTTTGTCCCCAGGCCATTTCAGTATCAGGGTCAGCTGCGTTCATGAACTTGGAGTCACCTACAGCTCTGAACAGAATTCCCCTCCCTTTTGGGTCTATCATCAAGCCAACATTTCATGGATCACAGTTTCAGGTTTTATGTAAATTTCCCCACCTTCCTTGGTTGGTCTCAAAGAACATTGGTTGCCTACACGAATAAACGACTGCTCTGACACCAATCTTGTAAGTTAATCATTACACCGTGGGACTACATCTTTGGGAAGGCAAATTAATGGAAATGCACAAATTCATAGAATCATAGACGCCTACGGTAGAGAAATGGGGCTGTCAGCCAATCACATCCTTGCCAAGCCTGGCACTTGTTCATGTTAATCCTATTTATGGATATTTGGCCCAGAACTTTCTTCTCCATGACCTGCTCAAATTGTATCTGTTTCTACCACATCTCTGGCAGCTCATTCAAGACAATCACCTCCCTCTCAGATTTCCCTTAAATTTCTCTCCGTCACCTTAAACCTGTACTCTCAATTTCATTTCGCAACTGTGGAAAAAACTCTCTATCTATCTTATCTATGGCACTCATAATTTTGTATATCTTTATATGGTCATCTCACAGCCTTCTATATTGCAGTGAGGTTAAGGCTAGCCTACATAATCCCTCTTTACAACACAGACCTTCATTCCAGCCAACATCCTTGTAAATCTCTTCTGTGCTCTCTTTATTGGCACTAATTCATTAAGTTTTCGTCGAAAAGACTTGCCCGTAAAGGGAACCAATTGTACAGAAGGACACCTTCTGATACCTGTCAGATGTAGTTCAGAAACCAGTGCAGCAAGAACATGTCACGTGTGTTTACACAACACAATGCACCAGCATGAAGAAAGGACTTTCTCACCTGGCTAAGTATCCGGCCACATTTTGAGCCCGTCATCTCCATGAGGTCAAAGATGGGAAAATTCCAGTTGTTGAGTTGTGTAAATATCAGCTCCAGATCTTCCATTAGAAGAGGCTCTGGAGCAAGGATTGCTTTTTCCTAGAAAATTAAAGGAAAGGCTTAGCTGGAATCATGTACAACTTTATTCAGAAACTTAGGGGATAAATCAAACCCAATACCTCCATCAGGAAGCAGAGGACATCTGTGCAATGCTGGTCTTGGTTTTATCACCAGCTGAGGACTGAAAGTAACATGAAGCAAAGTGTAAAAACTGCACTGCATACAATTTCATGGGTTTTTTAACTGGCAAATTTGGTCAATTCTGGTAGTTCTGAAGGCACACATTTAGTGATTCAGGAACAGCTTCTTCACCTGTGCCATTCAATTGCTAAATGGACATTAAACCCATGAACATTACCTCACTACTTTTTTAATTTCTGTTTTATTAGCACTAGTTATTTTAACTGTAATTCAGTTTTTTCTCTATATTTATTTATCATGTAATTCATTGTACTGCCGCCATAAAGTTAACAAGTTTCACAACATAAGCTAGTGATATTAAACCTGATTCTGATACTGACTACTTCTTTTAAATATACTTTTCCTACTAATCTCTGTGCAATTGGAGCCTGTAATTTGCACTTTTATTACATTTTATAACGAGTTTTTGGGCCGACTGAGTGATCTGGCTCTTTTGCTGTCTCTGAGGGAATTTGGCATGGTTGAGAGCGAGACTGAGAATGAAGTATGTGGCTTATTGGTAGAAGGTGAACCCATGATCAGCTCTAGTACTCAACAATCTAGCTGATTAAAGCGTCAAGCAAAATTAAGAAAACAATGAGGATGAGAGCAAAAGACAAACGGGTATTCAGCACCGTCTGCCTGCATTTGATTGATCTGCCTCTCCCTTGTTGCTGCCGGAGGAAGGTGCAGGAGCCTTGGGTCTTGGGCAAGATTTGATCTGCGGGACTTGTGCATTGGACTTGTTTTTAGAGGATTCTTCTGTTCCTGTTAAATATGGTTCTGATTTCTGGTTACGACCTTTATATTGCTATTTTGCGTGATTTTGTTGGGCCACTTCCACACGACTGGCTCTGCAGCCAATGAATGAAGCAGTGCTAAATTAAACTGAATGGAACTAAAGTGAACATTCCCAGACTGTTGCAAGGACTCTGCAATTTGATGTTTAATATTCTGTGTGTTATTTGCTTGTTTTTTTTGCCATTTGCGTGATTTGTTCTTTTTTTGCACATTGGATGCTTGATGTTTTCTTTGAGTAGGGTCAAGGGTTTTCTTTGCTTTGTGGCTGCCTGTGGAAAGTGAATCTTAGGGTGGTATGCTGCATACATGCTAGATAATAAACGTGCTTCGAATCTGAAAAAAGTCTTGACATGAAGTCAACATGTAATGGCAAACACTGGCCACTTGAGGGCACGGTGAAACTGGTTGATATCCTGTCTCATCTCCAGTGTATTAACACAACACATTCTGCAGATGCTGGAAATCGAGAGCAAGGGACACAAAATGCTGGAGGAACTCAGCTGGTCAGGCAGTATCTATGGAAATGAATTTCCATTTTGAAATGAGCTTCGGGCTCATCATCATCATCATCATCAGAACTGGAAAGGAAGGGGAGAGATGCCAAAATAAGATGGGTGGAGGGGAAGGAGGACAAGCTGGAAGGTGAAAGGTGAAGCCAGTTGGGAGGGGGATGGGTGATGAAGTTAAAAAGCTGGGAGATAATAGGTTGAAAAGGTAAGGGGCTGGTGAAGAATGAATCTGAAAGGAGTAAAGGGAAGGAAGAGGGTCACCACAGAGAGGTGATAGGCAGGTGAGAAGAATCAGAATTAATATCACTGGCTTATGTCATGATATTTGTTGTGTTGTGGCAGCAGTACATTACAAGACATAATAAAAAACTTTAAATTACAATAATAAGAGTATAAGAATAAATTAAATAAGTAGTGCAAAAAGATAGAAAGGAAATAGTAAGATAAAGTTCATGGGTTTATTCTCCATTCAGAAATCTGATGGCAGATGGGAATAAGCTGTTCCTGAAGTGCTGAATGCGTGTCTCCTCCTTGATAATAATAATGAGAAGAGGGCATATCCTGGATGATGGGGAGGCTAGTGCCCATCAGGCATTAAAAGATAGCATGGACCTTTACACCACACTTCATGTGTCCAATTTGTGTCTCTCTATTTACAGGTTGATTGAAATGCAGAAGCATAAGATCATACGAAAATAAGGAAGGGCCGAGCTCGAAGAAGCGGCCGTGGCTGGAGGCCGACAAGGCCTCCGGCTCGAGTTCGGCGGCGGGCGGTGCCAAGGCAGCTAGTGAGAACAAACTGGAGGAGAGGCTGTACTCGGTGCTGTCGCGAGATCGAAGAAGATGGAGGTGCATAGTCGCCAACCCCGGATTTGGAACGGCACCCACTGACTGACTGATACACGTATATACGTCACCATATACAACCCTGAGATTCATTTTCTTGTGGGCATACTCAAGAAATCCATAGAATAATAACTATAATAGGATCAATGGAAGACTTCCCAACTAGGGTGTTCAACCAGACTGCAGAAGACAGCAAACTGTGCAAGGCAAAAAAGAAGAAACAATAATAATGTGAATTAATAAGCAATAAACATTGTGAGATGAAGAGTCCGTGAAAGTGATTCCATAGGTTGTGGGAGCATTTCAATGATGGGGCAAGTGAAGTTATCCATTTTGGTTTAAAAGCCTGATGGTTGAGGGGTGATAATTGCTCCTGAACCTGGTGCTGAGAATCCTGAGGCTCCTGTACCTTCTTGCTGATGGTAGCACTGAGGAGAGAGCATGTCCTGGGTGATGGGGGTCCCTGATAATGGATGTTACTTTCCTGTAACAGCGTTTCATGTAGATATGTTCAATGGCTGGCAGGGTTTTACTTGTGTTGTGGGCCGAATCCACTACTTTTTCTAGGATTTTCCGTTCAAGGGCATTGGTGTTTCCATACCAGGCTGTGATGCAACCAGTTACTAGACTCTCTACTACACATCTACAGAAGATTATCAATGTTTTGGATGTCATGCTAAATCTTTGCAAACTCCTGAGGAAGTAGAGGCACTACAGTGCTTTCTTTGTAATTGGCCCTACATGCTTGCCCAGGACAGGTCTTCTGAAATAATAACACCTAGGAATTTAGATTTGCTAACCCTCCTCACCTCTGATCCTCCAAAGAGGCCTGGCTGATGGACCTCTGGTTTCCTTCTCCTGTAGTCCACAATCAGTTCCTTGGTCTTGCTGACATTGACTGAGAGGTTGCTGTTACGACACCACTCAGCCAGATTTTTAATCTCCCTCCTATAGGCTGATTCATCACGACCCTTGATTCAGCTTACGATAGTGGCATCATCTGCAAACTTGAATATGGCATTAGGGCTGTGCTTACCCATACCACTCCAGATCAAGTGTAAAGCAGGTAGAGCAGGGGGCTCAGTACACAGCCTTGTGCTGCACCTGTGCTGATAGAGATCACGAAGGAGATGTTGTTGCCAATCTGACGTGACTGGGGTCTGCAAGTGTGGAAGTCGAGGATCCAACTGCACAAAGAGGTATTGAGCCCAGGTCTTGGTGCTTATTGATTAGATTTGAGGGGATGATGGTATTGAATGCTGAGCTGTAGTCGATAAAGAGCATCCTGGTGTATGCACCTTTGCTTCCAGATGTTCCAGGGTTGAGTGAAGAGCCAATGAAATGGTATCTGCTGTGGACATGTTGCTCCAGTAGGCAGATTGGAGTGGATCTAAGTCACTACTAAGGCAGGAGTTGATATGGTTTATCACCAACCTCTCAAAACACTTCCTCACAGTGGATGTAAATGCTACTGGGCCGTAGTCATTGAGGGAGGTCACCAAGCTCTTCGTGGGCACTGGTATAACAGAAGCCTGCATGAGGCAGAGGGGTACCTCACACTGCCGATGCGAGAGGTTGAAGATCTCAGTGAACACACCACTGTTGTGAAACTTGTTGTTTTATGACAGCGGTACTGCGTATGACAGGGGTCCCCAACCTTTTTTGCGCTGCGGACCGGCTTAATATTGACAATATTCTTGCAGACCGCCTGACCCGGCAGGGAGGGGTGGGGGGTAGGGTTGCCAACACACAAGAGTAGCAGTCAAATACGTTGGGTTTACCCCGAGAAAGACTACCATGACCATGAAGCCTTGCGCGGGCACCAGTGCGCATGCGTGTTCATGCTGATTTTTTTCCAGAAATCGTTTTTGGCGATTCTGTTGGGGAGTTGGGGGGGCAGTGTTAATCACGACCAGAACATAGGTGGTAAGTGGCTAATACACTCAATTTTGTTCCTAAAAGGGTTTATCTAACAAATTTAATATTAAACACACAGCGCATATTTTCCTCGCATGAATATAGTGATAAGTCAATTATCAGAGGAGGACAGGGGAGCTTGAAGTAAGTGTTGAACAAACTTCCAGTAGAAGTGGTAGAGGCAGGTTCGATATTATCATTTAACGAAAAATTGGATAGGTATATGGACAGGAAAGGAATGGAGGGTTGTGGGCTGAGTGCAGGTCGGTGGGACTAGGTGAGAGTAGCGTTTGGCACGGACTAGAAGGGCAGAGATCGCCTGTTTCCGTGCTGTAATTATTATGCAGTTATATGGTTATATAAGTCACATATAAGTCAATAGCATCATAACATTTTAAGTAACGTTTGGATATTAAACACACTGCGCATATTTTCCTTGTATGAACATATAAAATCATTGCAACACATCAATATCACTGAATCAGTGGGAGCCCTGGGCTTGTTTCCCTGCAACAAGACGGTCCTATCAAGGGGTGATGGGAGACAGCGATACTCGAAGGGGGTTCCTTATGTCCAGTCTATTCCGCAATTTGGTTTTCATTGCATTCATTGCAGAAAACTCCGCTTTGCAGCAATATGATGTTGGAAATGGAAGCAATGTTTTCAGTGCTTTCGTGGCTATCTCAGGATATTTAGCCTTGACTTTGATCCAGAATGCCGGCAGAGATGTTATGTTAAACGTACTTTTTAGCCCGCCGTCATTTGCAAGCTCGAGGAGTTGATCTTCTTCCCGCGCTGACATGGATGACGCGCAGGTAATGACCTCAAGCTCAACAGAGGGCATGACAGGGAATGAGGAAAGGTGCCGCTGACTCATATCGCAAATCATAACATTTCCTCGTGGCCCGGTAGTGCACGCTTTGCGGCCCGGTGGTTGGGGACCACTGGTGTATGACATAAAAATCACTATAAGTTACAATAAATAAATAGTGCAAAGGGGAATAAGTGAGGTAGTGTTCATAGATTCATGGACCATTCAGAAATACTATGGCAGAGGGGAAGAAGTTGTTGCTAAAACATTGATTTTTGATCTTTAAGTTCAGTTCAGGTTCAGGTACAGAAGCCTAAAATCCCACACTGGCAGGTTGAAGAAGAGCTTCTTCTCTTCAACCATTCAGTTCTTCAAGGTCAAGGTGTTCCCTTTATACTAACCTCGAGATTCATTTTCTTCAGACATTTACAAAAAAAAAACAAAGAAATACAATAGAATTTACAAAAAACTATACATCAGCAAAGACTGACAGGCAACCGATGTGAATAAAAAGACAGACTGTGCAAATTAAAAAATTAATGCTGAGAATATCTGTTGATAGTCCTTAAAAGTGTATCAGTTGGAGGTGGAAAAAAACCAGAGCACCAGAGGAAACCCACGTGGTTACGAGGAGAACGTACCAACTGCTAACAGACGGCGGTGGGAATTGTACTGTGACTGGTGATCACTGGTTCTGTAAAACAATCTGCTAGCTCCTATACTACTGCCCTACCTCAGTATCTTAGTACGGTAACGCTATAACCACTTTAAACTACAATGGATTTTGTCTTTTCTGTTCCAATTGTGTTCTTCATTGTAAAACTTGTGTATAATTTATGCTTTTCTGTGTAAGCTGCTTATCTGATGCTGTGTGCCTGTGATCCTAATGCAAGTACATTTTTCACTGTACTTGTGCATTGACAATAATCTTGACTTTGACTGTAACAAGATCACTGCCTAAAGCTTCTGCAGCATTAGACAGACAAAACATAGTTCCCATAAGCATACCTGGGCTGGAATCAAGTGGTGTAATGTGATGTCCTCTGGTCTGTAGAGTCTGCAGTCAGATTCTTTGAGAGATTGTTCTAAGCCTTTTGCAGAGGAGTCCTGATCGTCATCGTTCTGTGCAATGTCACTACTGTCACTGTTATTTGTCTCGTGGGTGCTGTCATAGTCAGAGGTGGCTTGAGCAGGGTCATCTGCAAGATACAAGCGTTTAAATAGCCATCACTACATTGTGTCTCAATGCAGGACCTGCTGGCCCACAGACTGGAAGTCTTGAAATGTCCTGTCTATAGCAACACAACTCTGACTCCCTTAGGGTCTGCTCATCAGGGCCTCACCTTTGAGGTTAGTAAGCTTGCAGATGACACTAAAATAGATCGTGTCCTGCACAATGAAGACGGTTCTCAAGAACTACAGAGAGAACTTGATCAGCTCAGTAAATGGGCAGGAGAATGGCAAGTGCAGTTCAATTCTGAGAAGTGCAAGGTGTTACAATTTGGGAAGACAAATCAAAGTGGGACTTTCACAGTGAACAGGTCCCTTTGGAATGTTGTAGAAAAGAGGTACCCAAGAGTACAGGTACATACATGGTTCACTTGAGAACTGGTTAAATATAATACACAACAGAGTGGATTGCAGGGAGTCTGAATCTGGCACTAGAAAGATTCAGACTGCCGACAAGGAGGGACACTGAGATTGTGTGAGGAGCAGTGATACAGACTGAGTGGGAAACAGTGAGAGAGACTGTGTGGGGAACAGTGAGAGAGACTCTGTGGGGAACAGTGAGAGAGACTGTGTGAGAAACAGTGAGAGAGAGTGTGTGGGGAACAGTGAGAGAGAGTGTGTGGAGAACAGTGAGAGAGTGTGTGGGAACAGTGAGAGAGACTGTGGGGTACAGTGAGAGAGACTGTGTGGGGAACAGTGAGAGAGACTGTGTGGGGAACAGTGAGAGACTGTGTGGGGAACAGTGAGAGAGAGTGTGTGGGGACAGTGAGAGAGACTGTGTGGGGAACAGTGAGAGAGACTCTGTGGGGAACAGTGAGAGAGAGTGTGTGGAACAGTGAGAGAGACTGTGGGGAACAGTGAGAGAGAGTGTGTCAAGAACAGTGAGAGAGACTGTATGGGGAACAGTGAGAGAGTGTGGGGAACAGTGAGAGAGAGTGTGTGGGGAAAAGTGAGAGACTGTGTGGGGAACAGTGAGAGAGAGACTCTGTGGGGAACAGTGAGAGAGAGTGTGTCGAGAACAGTGAGAGAGACTGTGTGGGGAACAGTGAGAGAGAGTGTGGGGAACAGTGAGAGAGAGTGTGGGGAACAGTGAGAGAGAGTGTGTGGGGAAAAGTGGGAGACTGTGTGGGGAACAGTGAGAGACTGTGTGGGGAACAGTGAGAGAGAGTGTGGGGAACAGTGAGAGAGAGTGTGTGGGGACAGTGAGAGAGACTGTGTGGGTAACAGTGAGAGAGAGTGTGTGGGGACAGTGAGAGAGACTGTGTGGGGAACAGTGAGAGACTCTGTGGGGAACAGTGAGAGAGAGTGTGTGGAACAGTGAGAGAGACTGTGGGGAACAGTGAGAGAGAGTGTGTCAAGAACAGTGAGAGAGACTGTATGGGGAACAGTGAGAGAGAGTGTGTGGGGAAAAGTGAGAGACTGTGTGGGGAACAGTGAGAGAGAGTGTGGGGAACAGTGAGAGAGAGTGTGTGGGGAAAAGTGGGAGACTGTGTGGGGAACAGTGAGAGACTGTGTGGGGAACAGTGAGAGAGAGTGTGGGGAACAGTGAGAGAGAGTGTGTGGGGAAAAGTGAGAGAGAGTGTGTGGGGAAAAGTGAGAGACTGTGTGGGGAACAGTGAGAGAGACTGTGTGGGGAACAGTGAGACAGAGTGTGGGGAACAGTGAGAGACTGTGTCGAGAACAGTGAGAGAGACTGTGTGGGGAACAGTGAGAGAGAGTGTGGGGAACAGTGAGAGACTGTGTCGAGAACAGTGAGAGAGACTGTGTGGGGAACAGTGAGAGAGAGTGTGTGGGGAAAAGTGAGAGACTGTGTAGGGAACAGTGAGAGACTGTGTGGGGAACAGTGAGAGAAAGTGTGGGGAACAGTGAGAGAGAGTGTGTGGGGAACAGTGAAAGAGAGACTCTGTGGGGAACAGTGAGAGAGAGTGTGTGGGGATCAATGAGAGAGAGTGTGTGGGGATCAATGAGAGAGACTGTGTGGGGAACAGTGAGAGACTGTGTGGGGAACAATGAGAGAGACTCTGTGGGGAACAGTGAGAGAGAGACTCTGTGGGGAACAGTGAGAGAGACTGTGAGGGGAACAGTGAGAGACTCTGTGGGGAACAGTGAGAGGGAGACTGTGGGGAACAGTGAGAGAGAGTGTGTGGGGAACATTGAGAGAGAATGTGTGGGAACAGTGAGAGAAAGACTGTGGGGAACAGTGAGAGAGACTGTGGGGAGCAGTGAGAGAGACTGTGAAGGAACAGCAAGAGTAACTGTGAGGGGGAGACTGACAGAATCGATGTGCAGTAATATTGACAGAGTGTGACTCTTTACCATCTGCTATGGAGGGAGATTTGGAACACAAGTGGAAATGGGAGGAAATGACTTATTGCTATTATGAGTTTTATGTTGATGATAAATAATATTCAAACAAATTCCAAACATTCTCTGTAAACTAACTCAATACATTTGACTGGGTCAATGCTAAGTACACAAAAGCAAGCAAGCCCTTCTACATCAATCAGCCCAGCATCCTGTCTCAGAATGCTCCCGATTTAACGACAACTTCCACTGTCAAGTAAATGAACACTAACTCTTAATTAAGTTTAGACTGATACTGGTTTGAAGAATTACCTGTCCGGTGCAGTGAGTGCACTGTTGTCTCCACTCTTCCCCCCATGCTTTCCGAGTGCGTCAGCTTGCTGAATGGCCGACCACAACTGCAACATCAAATAGACAGAAGTAGGCATTTTTAAATAATGAGTGGACCTAGGTGCCATTTTGCGCTTTCTGCTTCTGGGTCTGCAATCAGTTCCCTATGTAAGGGTACAGCCTTATTCCGCTGCTGCTCAGAGGCCACTCATCTCCACAATTCTGCAGAGCCTGTGGCTGTAAGGTTTTCACCACTGTCATCTCCTCAAAAGGTGAGAGTAGGAGGCCTTCTCCTTCTCCTCAACGTGACCAGTGACCTGATGCACCACTGATAATCTCTGGTTTGTGCTGTAATAGTGTTACACTGGTACTAAATAGATTCACAGGCACAAATTCACACCTTCATATACATTGCTATCAACACCCTGGCTTTAAAATCCTTTTCTGGACCCTTCCAAGGCTCACTCCTTTCTCCCTCTGATGCCCCGTCCCCTTCCCTCTCTCCTATTGTCTACTCTCTTCTCCTATCAGATTCCTCCTTCTGCAGCCTTTAACTCTTCTACCTATCACCTCCCAGCTTCTTACTTCATCCGCCCCTCCCCTACTCAACTACCTTCCCCCTCACCTGCCTTCAACTATCACCTGCCACCTTGTACTCCTCCCCCCTGCTCCCACCTTCTTATTCTGGCTTCTTCCCCCACCCCACCCTTCCTTTCCCGATGAAGGGTCTTGATTTGAAAGGTCCACTGTTTATTCCTCTCCCTAGGTGCCGTCTGACTGCTGAGTTCCTCCAGCGTTTTGTGTGTGTTGCTCTGGATTTCCAGCACCTTCAGAATCTCTTGTACTTACAATTTGCTTTTTATCTATGCAATCTTTTCTTGACAACCCCTCTGAGGTTTTGTTCATTACTCAACTGTTCCCTTCATCACACCATGAAGTACCAAGCCTTCAGTGACCTAGATCTCAGACTCTGAACTTGAATTTCCTTTCAAGTGCTCCCTCTGCCCCTTCAGAAACATTATTCCTACACTTCACTCCCAACTCCCAGATCAAATGCAACACATTCATTTTTTCCTTCGTTTTGAAGTAAGTGGATCCTTATTTGTAAGATGACAATGTACATCACATAAATGCAAGTTGATACTGCAACAACTTGAATCCATTCCACTAAATGCATTTGGGAAATAGCTTTGAAAGTCAAGGTAATCATATCAAATTTCTCAGTAACGATTAGAATGAGTGAACAGTCTGCAGTTTATTCTTTAATCCCAAAAAGCAAAGCCTGAGAAGTTTTGGAACATTTCAATAGTGACAGAAAAGGTGTTTCAATAGTGGACAGAGTGTGAAGCAAAGGGGTGGAAAAAAAAATCACCAATAAAATCAGATCAGGAGATGCTGCTTTAACCCAAGCATGTGAGAATGGAGAACTTGGTAGATGATTGCTCTGGTGACAGGCTGGATTAGGAAGGAGTTAGCTGGATGAAACTATTGGATGGAGTGCAGATTTGGATTATGGTTGGCTGAAAAAGGGTGGAAGAATGGTTATATCAGTTAGGTTTAACAATCTGGTTCCATGTAAATCTATGCTTTAAATCTGTGTGCCTTTGGATGGTCAACATTGACCTGATAGTCAATTTTAGACATGATAAATTAGAAACAAGGCTTAGTCTAAACTTTGCTTTATCACTAAAACCACTGTTCCATTCTGAAGTACCCTGACAATAACTTTTAAGTGTTCTGATGTACTTTGGCTGATATTGAGTTCCCTGTGACTGCAACAAATTTAAAGATTCATTTGTTTTCCCAGATCAGTGTCTGCCTACACTCACATTAACTCATTTCATTCACTTTTTCAAAGCATATTCAAAAATACCCTAGATTTTTTCTTGATCCCAATCAACTAATTGAGAACTACAAAACATGTTCGATTTAAGTTGCACCAAATATGAAGAACAAAAAGGAAAAGACATTTACAGGTATGAGCAATGTGAAATAAAACAGAAAATGCTGCTGACACTGAGGCTAACTACCATCTGTGCAAGGAGAACTGCAGATCGAAGAAGGGCCATTGATCTGAATGCAGTCACAGATGCTGCCTGACCTGCTGAGTACTTCCAGGACTTTCCACTCTTAGTTATGTTCTTGTGATAAATAGAAGCAACTTTCCAGCAAGATCTGTAAAATCACCCACTCCAGAGGTGAGTTGCTCTAAGAATATCATCTCCTGTCCAAGTGGACAACTGTTCTACAATGCATATCAAATAATTTTATATAGACAATATCATATGACTAATATCAATATCATTTGACAAAATATACATATAGCGGCCACTTTATTAAGTATACCTGTTCACATCCTCACTGATGCAAATATCTAACCAGTTAATCATGTGAAAGGATCTCAATGCAGAAAAACATGCAGACATGGTCAAGGAGCTCAGTCGTTGTTCAGACCAAACATCAGAATGGAGAAGAAACTTGAACAGAGTGACAGATCGTGGAATGATTTTTGGTGCCATACAGAGTGATTGAGTATCTCAGAAACTACTGATCTCCTGGGATTTCTAGAGTTTATGGAGAATGGTGTGAAAAAGAAAAAAAAATCTATTAAGCAGAGATTCTGTGGGTGAAAATGCCTTGTTAATAAGAGAGGTCAGGGGAGAATGGCCAGCCTGGTTCAAGCTGACAGGAAGCTGAGAATTACTGAAATCATCATCAGTGATAACTTGTTGTCGAGTATGATTCTTCTCCTGGTGGATGATCTGATCACTTGGGGGTCTTGAGATGACAGAAGGGTACATTGCCCACAAGTCCTATTGCAGTGTTGGTAGGTGTAGGTGCTGAAATGGTGGTGGATGTAGCTGGCTGGGCCGTTCCCACTCTCTCCTTACATTGAAGCCGCTTAGTCTCAGGTATTCTTCGAGCTGTGCAGTCCCCTCATGGACAGTTAAATAACCACACATTACAACAGCAGAGTGCAGAACAGCATCTCTGAATGCACAGCACATTGAACTTTGAAGTGGATGGGCTACAGCAGCAGAGGATCACAAACACTAGGCACCTCCTGTACCTGATAAAGAGGCCACTGAGTTTAAAAACAGCATTTGAACACTGTTGGAAAGTGCCCATTTACTCTTAACGAGCAGAAATTATTCGCCAAAAATAGCAGGAACAATTTTGAAGGTTGGCGTAATGAACCAGTAACATTGCTAAACTTAATTACTTCGACTGACACAGCAGGAAACAGGCCCTTCAGCCCACTGAATTCATGCTGACCATCATCCACATAACACACACAGATTCTAAACTAGTCCCATTCTATTGCCTCCATATCCTCACCACCCCACCCCCCAGATTCTACCACTCACCTACAGACCAGGGGCAATTCACAGCAGTAGATTACCCTGTCGACTGAAATGTCCTGGGGACATGGGAGGAATCTGGAGCACTTGGAAGAAACCCATGCAGTTACAAGAAAAGCGTACAAACTCCACATGGGCAGTGCTTGAGGTCAGGTTTGAATCTGGGATATTGGTGCGGTGAGGCAATGGCTCTATCTGCTGCAAATCTCTTTTGTAGCAGGAAGATGGCAAGGGATTCTTCAATATCCTTTTTTTTCCACTTTAAAAAAATTGGTGGGAATCCTTAATTGAGTAAAGTAAAAATGGATGTCTTATTGGTGACTGGTGAGTTGCCAACACTCTTGTCACCCATGCTGCTGTTGAGTAAATACAAGTTCAGGTTCAGATTCATTTACTTATCACATGCACTTTGAAACATACAGCGAAATGTATCGTTTGCGATAATAACCAACATACAACATACCAAAGGATGTGCTGGGGGCAGCCCAAAAGGTGTCTAATGTGGACAGCCCAGCATGTCCACATTAATCAGCAGAATAAAACAGAACACAACAAGCAACAAAACAGCAACTACAAAACAAGCCCGTTTCCTCCCTCCCACACTCACAAGGACAGCCCTCCAAACCCAGGCCTCTGGGCTTCTACTCTCCAGGCTTCAACTTTTGGATTCGCAATCATTCTTTGGGCTTCGACCTTCTGCAAGTGTTCTCAATGCAGCCCATTTTCCTTCCACAAGCCCAACCGCCAGGTGATAGACCAATAAATATGCCTTCCACTCTTCAGGGTACAGAGAAAGAGCAGTGGGTGGATTACTTTCCATATCTTATGGCTGTCTCACAATTCCTCTGGTCTGTTGGGACACCTGTCTCCAGATGGCCAATGGAACAAGAAAGACAAGGCGAACTTGGAGTCTAAGAAACTCGTCCTGCTTCCTTAACAAAGCAAAACAGACTCAAGTCAGGTGTGGAGACCATTAAGTATTCAAGGAAAGAGCATCTGGAGGTAAATGTCTTATGGAATGAAGGTTTCCATCCCCGTTATTTTGCTGAAACAGCGTATTGGAGAACCCATTATGTTGCACCTCCAGTGATTCAAGTTATCAATAAACTTGAATGTTACCAGCTTTTCCTTTCCTTCCAACAGAGTTATACTACAAGGAAAATTATCAAGTGGCATTGCGCCAATGCTGATCCCATTTGAGCTTACTTTCTGTTAATCTCACTTTCATTATTTGCCCAGCGCACCTCACTTTACACATAACAGCACAGGGAAGATGTTTTTAAAGCACCTCAGTTATCAGATTGGCTCTATGATAGGAAAAATAATTACAACACTTTGAAGTATGTCCACTACTTTACCCAAATGACTAGTGAAGACCTGAGTATTTAACAACGTTAACAGTTTACCTATTATCAGCTTCTGTGGTCTATGAACGACAGGAAGGAAATCTGGAGTTGAACCTGACCAGTGGGTTTAAAAAGAGGATTTTCATAGCAGTCACAGAGTCCATTCTCACGTACGGATGCGAGACATGGACACTCACCAAGGCAATGCAGAAGTCTCTAGATGGTTGCTATACACGAATGCTCCGGATGGCTCTTGACATGAGTTGGCAACAGCACATGACGAACGTTGAGCTCTATAACAACCTACTGATGCTCACCACTAAAAACGAGGTGAGAAGACTGCAACTAGCGGGGCACTGTCTACGCCACCCCGAGCTACCTGCCAGCCTAGTCATCATATGGGAGCCCAAGCATGGGAGGATGAACCCTGGGCGCCCTCCCAAGACTATGGTCAACACACTCCTAGAAGACAGCGGTGCGGCTAATGTAGATGAACTGAACACACTGATGAGGGAGACGGAGAAGTGTAGAGTCCGTCATCGTGCCCGATGCCGGCCCCCTAGGCCTGAGTCGACGTAGTAGTAGTAGTAGTAGCCTCTGTGACTGATTTATCATTAAGGCAGAGAATGGAATCCTCACTGATTTGGTTTGATGCAAACAACACACTTCACTCTATGTTTCGATGTACATGTGATAAATAGAGTTAGTCTGATCTTTACCAGATATATTCTCTGTCTCACACACACACACACACACACACACACACACACACACACACACACACACATCTACTTATGATATAGGAAGAGGCCCGTTGTGATGCTGACCATCCTTAAACCACTTATTATAAAATTAACACCAGCCAGTGATTGGAAAATTTTAAGACTCGCCTAAACAGCGAATCACAAACCAATCTTCCGTCCTTGGACTCACTTTATACCGCACGCTGTTGGAGCAGTGTTGCCAGGATAATCAAGGACAGGACCCACCCAGCCAACACACTTTTCGTCCCTCTTCCCTCCGGGCGAAGGCTCAGGATCTTGAAGACTCGTACGGCCAGATTTGGGAACAGCTACTTTCCAACTGTGATAAGACTGCTGAACGGATCCTGACCCGGATCTGGGCCATACCCTCCATATATCCGGACCTGCATCTCGGTTTTTTTGCACTACCTTACTTTCCATTTTTCTATTTTCTATTTATGATTTATAATTTAGATTTTTAATATTTGCTATCAATTTGTAATCCATGGAGCGGGAAGTGCAGAATCAAACATCGCTGTGATGATTGTACGTTCTAGTATCAATTGTTTGGCAACAATAAAGTATGAAGTATAAAGTATAACTGACATGATACTTGTTCAGGTTCCTGTATGACCTGCTCTGATCAGAATGCATGAAATTACTTTGTGTTTTACAATCCCTTTTAAATAAATATCCATTCGAACTATTTATATAATAGCTGTCAGGCAACATTAGATTGATATTAATATTAAACAGGTTCTCCTAAATTTTATTGTAGCAGAGCAATTGATATTCTGCAGGTTCCACATCTTTTTGGAATCCGAATATACAGCATATTGAGGTCTTGTTACTCTCCTTTTGCAACTCGTAGCCTAATATCTCGAGCTTTTTTGTAGACACTAACATGAGCTGGGGGGATTAAGGGCATTGCTGCCAAGAGCAACGTTTATTGTCCTGGAAGTGTTGTTCTAATAGAATGTTGCTCTTTGTGAGATGTGGTTAATCCCCCCACTATTTAAGGAGTTCTAATGACCAACTAAGTGTGAAGGCCCAATAACACATCTTCAAATTGGGGTACAGAGGTGCACTGCATCCTGGCGGGGGACGTGAACACAATGGCGATTTCCACCACAACGTTTGACTTCCTATCTATGCAGCAAGAGACCACAAGAAAATAGGATCGAGATTTGGTCACCAGGCCCCTCAAGCCTGCTCCATTATTTACTATGGTTCCATGCTGGCCTCAACTTCTCTTCGATGCCAGTTCCTCGATCTCTTTCTTTCTTTTTAAATCTTTTTATTGAATAAGTATACAAAAAGGTAAGCCATATAAACATTAATACAAGTTAAAATATAATAAAATTACAGAAGGTATCAATACCAAAAAAATACTACAAACAATGTAATTTAAACATAAGAAACCAAGATAACATAATAGTATACTAAATTTTATATATATATCAATGGAAAAAAAGAAAAAAAAACCCCCAAAAAAAACCCACCGTGCAACTAACTAAAAGCAAAGCAAAGCAATGGGCTAACTTGAAACCAAACAGAGTTAAACTTAAAATCACGTCCTCAATCCCGACCTCCATTAAAAACAGTGAAAAAAAACAAGAAGGGTATATATTACATTAAATGAAAATATCGAATAAAAGATCCCCAAGTCTGTTCAAATTTAAATGAAGAATCATAAAGGTTACTTCTAATTTTCTCCAGATTCAAACATAATATCGTCTGAGAGAACCAAAAAAAGGTAGTTGGAGCATTAAGCTCTTTCCAATCCACAGAAATGGTAAGCCCCAATTCCTGTTCCCAATCTACCCTAATCTTATCAAATGGAGCTTTCCTAAGTTTCATAATAATATTATAAATCATAGCCGATGCACCTTTCTGACATGGATTAAGGTTAATTATCGAATCTAAAATATATGTAGGAGGAAGCATTGGAAAGGAAGAAAGTATAGTACTTAGGAAATTTCTAACTTGTAAATATCTAAAAAAATGTATTCTTGATAAGTTATATTTATTAGATAATTGTTCAAAAGACATAAGGGAACCATCTAAAAATAAATCCAAAAACCGTAAAATACCCTTAGTCTTCCAAGTTTGAAAAGCGCGATCCGTAAAAGAGGGAGGAAAAAATATGTTACCTAAAATAGGAATCGCTAACCCGAATTGATTAAGATCAAAAAATTTTCTGAATTGAAACCAAATACGCAAAGCATATTTAACTATCGGGTTAGACACCTGCTTAAGGCGTTTCGAATCAAAAGGGAGAGAGGAACCTAAAATAGAGCCAAGTGTATAGCCCTGAACAGATTGTAGTTCCAATGCTACCCATTTAGGAATAGATAGTATATCCTGGTCAAGTAACCAAAATTTCATATGTCGAATATTAATTGCCCAATAATAGAATCTAAAGTTAGGTAATGCTAAACCTCCATCTCTCTTAGCTTTCTGTAAATGTATCTTACCCAGTCTCGGATTTTTATTCTGCCAAATAAATGAAGAAATTTTAGAGTCAACTTTATCAAAGAAAGATTTTGGAACAAAAATTGGTAATGCCTGAAACACATATAAATATTTTGGCAAAAAAAACAACTTAACTGCATTAATACGACCAATCAAAGTTAAATATAAAGGAAACCATTTAGATGAAAGTTGAGTAATATGGTCTATTAATGGTAAAAAGTTAATCTTAAATAAATCTTTATATTTACAAGTACTCGATCTCATAAATACAAATGTATTTCTCTCTGTCCACATTAAATATCTTCTAAGCTCTGGCCTCCACCATCTCCAGGAGCAAAGATTTCCAGAGATTCACCATGTTCTGAGAGAAGAAATTTCTAGGCACCTGAGTTTTAAATGACTGTGCCTTTTTTGTAGCTATGTCTCCTCATTAATGACTGTCCCAATATCTCAGGCCCTACCCTGTCGAACCCCTGCGGATCTTATGTCTCTGAATAAGGTCACCCCATTCTTCTAAACTCCAAGGAATACAGACACAAATTATCTTGCCTTTCTTGATAGGGCACCTCAAATGCTTCGACTTTTATTTTGCACGTACAGGCTTTGTTGAGAATGGGGATTTTATTGTGATGCACCTAAGAAATATCTAGATAAGCAGTTGGATCACCAAGGCATTGAAAGCTATAGGCCATGTGCTTGTAAATGAGATAAGTATAGGTAGGTGCCTGATAGCTAATATGAATGGGCATTGTAGAATGTGCCGCAACACGTGCAGGCTGCCCCTAGCACAACCTTGGGTATGTTGGTTACTAACATAAAAAGCACACTTCACTGTATGTTTCAAAGTGTAGTGAATTCCAGTTAATTTGAGCACATCAGGACCAGTATATTTTGGCCCAAAAAAAGCAGCTGCCCAATCAGCCGAAGTTTCATGGAAGTAGTTCAAAAGATATTTTAAAAAAGCACACTGTTTATCTGAGTAGCAAATTGTGTACTTAAATAAAATAAAGAACAAGTTAGAGCACTATCAATATTATCACAGTATTATAGAACTGTGCATTAGTTCCAAGAGTTATAGTCCAGTATATGCTGCTGTCTTCTTTTGATTGAATGTAAAACAGTGTTTCCAACTTTTGTTATGTGATGGATGAATACCAATAGGTTGGGAACCCTTGCTGTAAATGAACAAATTTGGATAATGGACTACCTTCATGCAATGCATCCTACAAATTTTAATTTTCATTGTAACATTCAAGATGATTGTTGATACCTTCAAATTCCACTTGTCTATGAAGTGAAATTGTTTCATTTTAACTCTTGGCCATTTCTGGTATCTCCAAGCCTAAATGCTTGAAACCACAGTCAGCAAAACAATTCTAAGTTGTCTTACTGCTTATTTCTCGGCAATTATCAGTGAGAAAAACCACTGCTTTTTGAACACAAGCGCACACAACTGATGCTACTTAAAAACCGTTTGCTCTAAGCAAGGTGTAGTGTCTAATGACCACACAAGTGCACTCATCTGATGGTAGTTAGAAACTGTTTGGCAAATATCTCCTGCCTCAAGTAAATGGCATTGTGTCCCAAAAAACAAACAAGGCAATCCCAGCTATTTTCTCAATTAATTTTTGTACTTTAAGAGTTTGCCCCAAATAAGCAGCTGCCTTGATTAACCGATGGCCTAATTAACTGAAAGGCACTGTAGATGTGATAAATAAATCTCAATCTGAATCTGAATGCTGTTGATCTTAAGCCCGGCGATTCAAAACAGCAGCTTTTAAATGAGCCAAGCACCAGAAAACTGCTTCAAGATCATAAAGACTATGAGATTTGTTGCTAGGTTTGTTTGAGCACCATGTCTGCTCTCTGACCTCAGACAAGGCTTTAGCTGAGACCTCTGAGTTTTTTTTCCCCAGGTGTTCTGCTTTTCTTACAAAGTCCAAAGACATAAAGTCATGCTGATTGGTAGTTACTGTAAATTGCCCCTGGTGTGGTGGATGGCAAGAAACTCAGGTGATGGCCTCATGTGGAAACACCAAAGCCCAAGAACAGTCTACAGTGGTGGGTACAGCCTAGTCCATCACAGGCAGAGCTCTCCCCACCACTGAGCACATTTATACGGAGCTGCCACAAGTAAACAGCATCCATAATCAAGACCCCATCATCCAGGCCATGCTCCCTTCTTGCTACTATCTTCACACAGTTGATACAGAAGCCTTAGGTCCTACACCCCCAGGTTCAGGAACAGTTATTACCTTACAACCAACAGGGCCCTGAACCAGAGTGAGTAACTTTCACTCTCCACAACTCTGAACTGATCCCACCACCTAAAGACTCTACAACTTATATTTTCAGTATTATTTATTGTTTCTATTTGCACAGTTTGTCTTCTTTTGCACACTGGCTGTTTAGGTTTTTGTAAGTTCTATTGTATTTCCTTATTTGACTCCAAATGCTAGCAAGAAAATGAGGGGAAAGATGGGCAGGTGGGGGAGGAGGAGGGATGAAATGAGAAGCTGGTAGGTGATAGGTCAGAAAGGTAAAGGGCTAAAGAAGAGGAATCTGAAAGGAGAGGAGAGTGGACCATGGGAGAAAGTGAAAGTGGGGGGAGAAGCTCTTCTCTCCTCCTGGTTCCCCTTCTTTTTCCCTATCCCTCATGCTCCACTCTCCCCTCCTATCAGATTCCTTCTTCTTCAGCCCTTCAGAAAATGAACCTGAAGCTAGTATACGGTAACATAGAGATACTTTGATAATAAATCTACTTTGGCTGTGATGAACGTATGAGTGAAGGGAAGAGTGAGAGGGTGGGATGCAATCAGTAAAATTACTCTGAGAACCAGGATAGATTTGATCGACCAAACAACCTTCTTTGACATCATTAGAAAATGTAATATGAAATATGAAGATCATGCACTAGTTTCGACTTTCTCAGGAACAGGTGGGGAATATTGATGCTCAGTTTCATGACAGGAGCACCCCAGCTAATTCCATCTGTTCAGTTCATTAATAGACCTTATTAGTAAGCGGCCATTATTGTGAATGTCCTGCTATGCAATGTTTAAGAGAAGCCAAAGGAGTATAGGTCAAAGGGCACACATGGTGTCCAAAAATCAAGCATCAAATTTCACATACAATGTGATCTTGAAGTAGTTTTCTTTAAATGTTTACTTTTTAAACCGAAAGAAACCCATACTCAAACAGAATTAAACAATATCCATCCTCTTCATCACTGTTACAACTTTAGCCTGTATTTATATGATACTCTTAATGTAATAAAATGCTCCAAGGCATGTTACATGGTTATCACCAAAAACACAAGTGAACATTATACTTCAAAGGGCAATATCAGAACACCCTGGTAGGGTATTCCATGCATTCACCACACTCTGTGTAAAAAAAAGATTATCTCTGGTATCCCCCCCTCTTACTTTCCACCAATCATCTTAACATTATGCCCTCTGTAAGTAACCACTTCCACCCTAGGAAAATGTCTTTGGCTGTCCACTTAATCTATGCCTCTTATCATTTTATATACCTCCAAAGAGAAAAGCCCCAGCTCACTCAATTTATACTCATTTGATATGCTCTCTAATTCAGGCAACATCCTGGTAAATCTCCACTGCACCCACTCTAAAGCTTCCACATCCTTCCTAAAATTAGGTGACCAGAACTGAACACAATATTCTAATGTGGTCTAATCAGAGTTCTTTAGAGCTGCAACATTACCTCACAGCTCTTGAACTCAATCCCCCCACGAATGAATGCCAACTAACTAGCAGGAAGAGCAGAAGTACAAGACAGTAAACCGAAATGCAAGAGGCAGTTACAGCTTGCCGTTTCTTCCACTCTCACAGATTCTGGGGAGCCTGTACTGCCTCAGTTCCAGCCCCTTTTGCAGACCCTGATTTCATTGACTCCCTTTCGGTGTTAAAAACGCTATATAAACAAACGTCTTTGTTGTTGGTAACCTGTTGAATTTAAAAGGGATCATTCTTTTTACATTATCTATCCTGTTCCCCACACCAATAAAGTAGCTGTCAGTGCTTCTCCAAATATTTAGTGAGGAGGAGTATCACACTCGTGAAAAAGTCAGTAAAGGCACCACACAATCTGGATTTGACTTTAAACACCACATTAAATTGTTATTGGACATTTTTTCAGTTACGTTACATGATAATACCTTACTATTTTACCGTATTTGACTTTACTAGTCTAAATATTTATCTCATTTTCACCCACCAAGGGGCTTTCCTTGGTCATGTTATCTCAGCTGACAAATTTGGAGACACTTACAGCAGCTGCACAGAAAGTAGAACTTGCTGCTGTATTAGGTATTGCAAAAGGGAGAGATGTTTATATAACATGCAAAGCTACATTACAGTTTTAATCTAAATGAATGCTGATACATGGTAAAGTTATGATGTATGTGTCTGTAAGACGTAGCCATGAATGCAGCGATATTATGTCAAACAGTAATAGCAAAATAGGTGCAAACATACAACAGACTCTAAAATGCCCTTGCAGCCCATGATTTCCAACACTTTGAAGGTAAGGGCAGGCACTAATTGCTGTTTTACCCCCCTAAGTTGTAGATCATTGTAGCTTGGAAATATACCACTGTTCCTTCACTTGCATGTTGCATACTCCCTTCTCAGCAACACTGGGGAATATATCTTTTTTATTTTAAAAATATATAAATCTAGGGTCTTTTTTTTAATATGGTTTTAGATGGAATGGGCTCCACAGAGCCCTGATCTCAACAACATTGAAACTGTCTGGGAGAGACAGAAGCAGGCGAGACAGCCAAAGTCTGCAAAAGAACTGTGGCAAGTCCTCCAAGATGCTTGGAACAACCTACCAGCCGATTTTCTTAAAAAAACTGCTCGGCAGTGAACCTAAGAGAAGTGATGTTGTTTTAAAGGCAAATGGTAGTCACATCAAATATTGATTTCATTTAAATTTTTACTGTTTACTGCTCATTATATTAATTTTTTGATGCTTGGAAACTTCTCATTTCATTATTTTTGAAAGCTTCTTTGCTTTATAGATTTTTTTTTACATGGGCCTAAGACATTTGCACAGAACTGTACTTTATGCATAAAAAAACACATACAAGAATTACAATCAGTACACGTCTTCCTTTATATTCATTTGTGTGATCAAATCAATACACATTCTTAAATTACATCAAGGCGACTCATGTTTCCCCTATAAACACTGCACCCATGAAGTATTTTTGGGAGGTTGTTGCACAGGACCCAGCTCCTTAGTGTGCAGTGGTGATAGGAGTTAGAATGTGGCCCTTCTCCATGGCTGCAGTTTGCTTCATTGCATCTCTCAGCGTGTCCTCCTTCACCTAGTAATTGTCAGCTGGCAGCAGCATTCACATGAGGACATTTCAACGCACCGGAAGATCGACTGGTTTTAGGTAACACACAGAAAATGGTGGAGGAATTCAGCAGCTGAAGCAGCATCTATGGAAGGGCATAAACAGTCAGTGTTTTGGGCCGAGGCCCTTCGTCAGAACTGGAAAGGAAGGGGGATGAAGCCAGAATAAGAATGCGGGAGGGAGGACAAGCTGACGGACGATAGGTGAAGCCAGGTGAGGAGGAAAGTGGGTGAATGACAGAGGGAGGATGAAGTTCAAAGTTGGGAGGTGATAGGTGGAAAAGGCAAAGGGCTGAAGAAGAAAGACTCTAATAGAAGAGGAGAGTGGTCAATGGGAGAAAGGGAAGGAGGAGAGGCAGCTGATGGAGAAGATGAACAAGTGAGAAGAGAAGGGGTGCCCCCCCGCCCCGATCTTCAGCCAAAAGCGTTGACTATTTCCCTCCACAAATGTTGCCTGACCTGCTGATTTCCTCCAGCATTTTGTGTGTATTGTACTGGATTTCCAGCATCTGCAGAATCTCTTGTGTAGAACCTTTAGGTAATCTTTCACTGAGTTGATGAGTAGCAGTTGAAGCTAGTCTCAGTGTGCATTACTGGGGACAGCTTTGACACTTATGAGTCCTTAGTTACACTTGGAACAAACCTCGACCCAGAACATCCTGGTAAATACACAGTTTGGGAGGAAGGTGATTGATTACCTCATTCACAACACAGACACCTTAAGGGCAGTGTACGTTGGAATGACAACAGCAACTCACCCGTATGTGAACAACTGAAGGTTGGCAATAAATGGCGGGCCTGCCAGAAATGGCCAAATCTAGTAAATGATTTTAAAATCTGCTGCAGTGTTCTATCCGCCACTGCACACTGTGAGGATTCTGCCTAAAGCACAACATTATATTTAACAGCAACTGCTCTTGCAGGACCATCAGCTCGGTGAACATGCCTACTGGTCTGCCCAAAACTCACTGACCTTCCAGACAGTTGCAAATACTGTAGATACGTTCTAGGATCCAGGAATTTGTGATGTGGGATATATTGAAATCTGGAGTGGGAAGACCACAGTTTCACACCAGTCCCCCAGTCTCCTACTCCCCATTGTGTACTGAAGGACTAGACCCTGTGTAAATAAAAGCTCTCAGCTTGTTTCCACTGGATATAATGTGGTGCTGGCGTAAAATGGGTTTTCGTGGAAATCTTGCTCATAACCAAAATGATCTACAGTGCACTAAACAAGGTATATATTTTAAAGCTTTATGAGTATATTTTTGGGGGGAGGGAAACGCAGCTGCATGTCCAATGATGGCAAGCACTAACAGAATAGAACACTAGTTGTACGGTTCGGTGGTGCATTGGGTTGGTGCAGGTACTCTGCTCTCAGTCTGTGCAGGAGGGAGCACAATGAACAGTGGCACTAACACGACTGGAAGCAGAAGCCTGTTGATAGGACTCTAGCCCTGCATCAGCCATCTATTGAAGATCTGGCAGTAGCTGACTGACACATTATAAACAAGATAGGATGATAGTTTGCATGGTTTAGGGCATCGAACATGTTGTATGTTCTACAGCACAGTACAAGCCCTTCGGCCCACGATGTTGTGCTGACTTTACAGCCTACTCTAAGACCCGTCTAAGCCTTCCCTCCCATGTAGCTCTTCATTCTTCTTTCATCCATGGGCCTACCTAAGAACTTTGTATATGCCCATAATGTATCTGTCTCAAAGACTACCCCTGGCAGAACGCTCCACGCACAAACCACACTGTATGTGAAAAAACAACTTACTTCTGACATCCCTTCTCTATTTTCCACCAATCATTTTGAAATTATACCCTCTCGTATTAGCCTTTTCTGCCCTGGGAAAACGTCTCTGGCTATCCATACAACATACAGTATGCCTTTCATCATCTTGTACACCTTTATCAACCTCCTACACTCCAAAGAATAAAGTCCTACCTCACCCAACCTATACTCATAAGATATGCTCTCTAGTCCAGGCAGCATCCCGGTAAATCTCTTCTTATCCTCTCCAAAACTTCCATATACCTCCTGTAGTGCGGTGAGCAGAACTTCTTTTACAATCACAATGATGTGGTCCTGTTAAATGTCCGAGAGATATGGGAGAACCTGTTGTGAAACTGCTGACTAACCATACCCTGGTGAAACTTAAAATACCTGTAGACCCTGAGCTGTGGTTGTCTGGTCCTATGGACAGTAGGATAATGGAACAAGTTCATTTCTTTTCAAGTAGGTCTCCTGTAATGCAAATGAAGCAATTAACATATGGCAGCCTAGTAGATTTGCCACCAATGCCTGCTGATTTGGAATTCATAATCAACACAACAATTGCATTATACTTTCTCCAAAAAGAACAGGCTAACATGGTATATCCTCAGGTCTACGGAGTACCAACTGAACCACCAACCTAGCTGCAAGTTTTGAAGGATTCCTTTAAACGACTTAGGTGATATATTAGTTTGGAGCAGTTCTGCACAAGGACTGGCATTATCAACTACCTACTCTGCCTATCCATGTACCCTCCAGCACCACGTCATCGAGCTTGTGAAGTAGCTTGTGTATTGCTTTCAACTGTGCACTGCAAATTGACAATTGAAATCGGAAGTAAGTCAGTGTAACATAAACAACACTTTACTGCCAAGGAAGTTCAGAGCAATTGTTGACGTCCAGACTAAAATCACTGAAGTAGCCAAAGTTTTCATCTTGGGTTCTGGGTTGAGGAACATATTAGTCTTTTCCAGACAAATGTTTCTCAAACAAAAAGCAAACAGTACAACTGTCCTTTGTGTAACGCCTCTGTAGTTGGTACATACTCTTTCCAATAATTTAGTTTAACTCCATTTCAAGAAAATCGAGAGACTGGTTAAATTTTGTTACCATAGCTATCCAAAGTCCTGTAGTTCTAAAACATCAGCTGGGAGTGTTGGGAGAGCTTTGTGATCAGGTTTGAAGGCTGCCCTTTCAGTAGTGCTGCTTACCCCAGTGTTATTTTTTCTGCCAGTCCGAACCTATTTTCACAACAATGGGCAAATTTGTTATTGCTCTTCAATAATGGTTATGACCAAACTCTCAGAGGGCGAGCTGTAATCTGTTGTTCTCAGATAACTTGTTGTCAAGATAGAAAAGAGCTGTTGCAGGGGAAGGAACCTAAACAAGCTAGAATATAGTGAAGGCAATCACAGAATATTGTGGGAGGGAAAAGAGACAAATAAATAATGCCACCTCACTGTTACACAGTACGAATTTGTTCACTGTTAAAAAATGAGAAGTACATCCCAGATACAACAAATAAGCCTCAGTCTAGTGAAGGCTCTTGCCCGGCTTCTGTAACTGCTATAAGTGACATGGCGGCATTGTGGTTAGCACAATGCTTTACAGTACCAGCGACCCAGGTTCATTTCCTGCCACCGTCTGCAGGGAGTTTATAACATTCTCCCCGTGACCGCGTGGGTTTCCTCCCAGAGTTCAGAGACGTAGTGGTTGGTAGTTTAACTGCTCATTGTAAATTGTCCAGTGATTCGGTTAGGGTTAAATCAGGGATTGCTGGGCTGCGTGGCTCAAAGGGCCAGAAAGGCCGATTCCACACCGTATCTCAATAATTACACAAATGAAAAGTGCTATAACATCTGTCATCAAGGAGCTTCACCCTCAGGGCTATGCACTATTCACACTGCTGCCCTCGGGAAGGACTTGCAGGAGCCTTCGGTCTGTGGTAGCGGGTCTAGGTGAGTACATAGCTAAGAGCTGAAGTGCAGCACAGATCACGGAGGGGGAGCAGTGAGAGAGGGTTGCTACAAAGTCTCTTTGAGGGATGCCTACCCTGAAGAAGTTTAAAGCTTCCCTTTGACAGGAGTTCAGTGAGACCCTCTCTCACTGCTCCCCCGCTATGATTTCCGCTGTCCTCTGACTCTTCGACCATGGGCTCACCCAGACCCGCGACCGCAGACTTCTTCTCACCTGCCTATTACTTCCCCCCTGGGTTCCTTCCTCCTTCCATTTCTCCTATTGTCCACTCTCCTTTCCTATCTGATTCTTTCTTCTCCAGCGCGTGACCTTTCTCACCCACCTGGCTTCACTTATCACCTTCCAGCTAGTCCACTTCTCCTACCCCCACCTTTTAATTAAGGCGTCTCTCCCCTTTCCCTCTCAGTCCTGAAGAAGGGTCTTGACACGAAACATCAACTGTTAACTCTTTCTCCACTGATGCTACCTGATCTGCTGAGTTCCTCCAACATCTTGTGTGTGTTGATATACAGACATGTCTTTTCATTGCTCTAAGTTGTATTTTCAATAAGATCCTCTCTTTGCAGACCTGCCTTTTTTGGAACTAACAGAATCATTCTGTGAAACAGATAATCAGCAGACCCTTCTGATTGTCTTTGCCATGTCTCCATTGGTCTCAGGGTCAGAGTCTTAAATGTAAAATGGATGGTGGTGCTGGCTTGACTTACACCTTCCATTTGCAACACTTTGCCAATCATTTTAAACTCCCATTTTACCCCTAGATCTCACCTGTTTTGACATCTGGATTCAAGTTACAAAATGTAATCTTTCAATATGTGACTGGTGTTAAAATTGGGTTTTTGTGGTGATTCCTTGACATCAAGTCATAGTGGGTTCATTAATATCTGTGCTGACATGAGATTTGAGTACAAAGCCCATGCTTTTAGAACAGTGTACTCCTGCGGGGATGCCTCACCAACCCTGCACGGAACAATAAACCGTAATTTGAAATAGAAGGACCAACGTCTGTGAATCCATGTGTCCGCTGAAGGCCAAGGCTGGAGACGGCTTGTCGTGGGGTTAGAGGACTGTGCGTGCATTCTGCAAGGGAGGAATGGGGCTTGCTTTGCTGTTCTCACTCATGTGCTTTTCATTGCTCTGCCGAACATGGTCCATATGCGAGGGTGGAACTTGCGGGCTGCCCCCAGCACACCCTTGCATGTGTTGGTTGTTAAACAAATGAAGTATTTCACTGTATGTTTCGATGTACATGTGATAAGTAAATCTAAACCTGAAATCTTATTCGTCTTAGATGAATGGGAGAGATACTATTACAGTATTCATAAGATGAACAGGAGTGTAGGTCGCTACTTATCTTTCAGCCAACTATCCGCTCACCTGGTTATCTGGTTATTCACTGAGTTGTTGTTTGAGGAACTTATTGTGTGTGAAGTTGCATATCTGCAGTAACTTGAGGACAGTTGATAATGAAAACTAAACTGCAAATGACCTTGGTGCATCTTCAAATTCTAAATTTATACCGCTTAATCATGAAAACGTCTTGAAATGGAAAATTAGACATATTCTCAGTGAATTTAATTTTAAACAAAACTGCATACGTACACATTCTGAGCAAAATTAGATTCAAGAAATGTAAACAACAGTTACTGAGAGTTTGCAGTAGCATCTATTAATCATTCAAATTGACGACGAAACCTGAACGTTATTTCAAGTGCGGAGAATTCTCCTAAATTCCTGGCCATCAGTCACCACTCAGTAAATGCCATCGGAAAAATAGGATGAGCCAGTCACTCTAATTAAGGATTCAATTCTAATGTCTTATCTAACAATGCACACTTCTGATGATGCATTCTCCGTAGGTGTAATTGGTGATGGGTCTTAGAATTCAGATTTAAAAGAGTAGAATGATTACTTTAGAAATAATGAATAGATTCAAGAGAGCAGTTTGCAATGAGTGCTATGTTGCCCTTTTGACTGATATGCCAGTTTCCTGGAGTAGGTGTTAAGGTCCAATGGTACTATTAACAAAGGAATGGATATTCCTTATCTTAGTCCTCTCACCAAGAAAAATATCTATTAATTGACACCTCACTTCATTTATTGTTTTGAGATTTTAGTGCATGCTGAACAAACAGAAGCTGACGTCCAAAACGAATTCATTTAAAAAAATACATTATGCTCGGCATTATAAAATGATCCTGAGGCATTATAAGGCATTGGTCAGGCCGTATTGTGAGCAAATTTCAGCCCCTTATCTAAGAAAGGATGTGTTGGCATTGGAGGGGGCCCAGAGGAGGTTCACAAGAATGATTCCAGAAATGAAGGGTTAACCTATGAGGGGCGTTTGATTGCTCTGGGCATGTAGTCGCTGGAGTGTGGAAGAATGAGGGGAATCTCATTGCAAACTATCAAATATTGAAAGGCCTGTAGAGTGGATATGGAGATTGGATGGGAGTCTGGGATCAGAGGGCACAGCCTCAGTATACAAGTATACCTTTAGAACGGAGATGAGGAGGAATTTCTTTAGTCAGGGGTTGGTGAATTGGTGGATTTCATTGCCACAAACAGCTGCGGAGGCCAAGTCATTAGATATATTTAAAGCGGAGGTTCATAGGTTCTTGATTAGTAAGGGTGTCAAAGGTTATAGGGAAGAGTAAGAAGAATGGGGTTGAAAGGATAATAAATCAGCCATGGTGGAATGGTGGAGTAGACTCCATGGGTTAAATGGTCTAATTCTGCTCCTATGTCTTATGGTCTTATATTTTCATTGCTACTTTACTGTGTGAGAGAATGTGATAAGTTGTCTTTTCAATATTCTTCCTCAGAATGTGTCAATATATTTTTATGTCAAAACTTTTCTGGGTATACATAACGATAATATGCAAGAGAACTAAAGCAAATTTGAAAGTTTGTTTTGCTGTAGGTCCAGGGAAAATCATTTCCCTAAATTACATTCATGCCAAGTTTAGATGAACTTTGCAAAAATAAATACAGGTCAATATATACAAGACAGGTGCTTTAAAATTAGGATTTAAAGGGACAGAATGCTTTCAACTTATACATAAACCAATCCACCAGCACCTGCCTTCTGGAAATAAAAAACTGCTTGAAAAAAACATATCAAAGCTTTCCTCCACCCCCCCACCGCCAAATTGCCATTGGTTGTCATTAATTGTGGTTTTAAGTCCATATGATGTTACTTTATAATTCCTTAAGTTTGTTTTAGCAGGGGTGGTAATGGGGACAAGCTCCCACTACCAATTAAATGCTCCCAATGGCATGCGCCTCAAATAGCCTCTGACAACCAAGGGCAGCTCCAGGCCTTCACGTGTGGTTTAGCTACTAAGCCCAGCGGAACCGTTTCTACTGACAGGCGAAAGGGAAAAGGTGGGTTACTGGCGCCTTCAAACCAGTTGCTTTGGGCAGATGGGGCTCATCAGTCGTGGTTGACAGCTCATCTAGGAGAAGGAAAGCACTGTTTTGAGGACAGTACACACTCATGGGGAAGACTTCGAGAGTAAACCTTGAGGGAAAAATCTGGAGCTGGAAATCCTAAGGCAGTCCTATATTGAATACAATGCTGACCGGCAATTCCTGCGCTACTGCTGGTACCAAACTGTATTAGTCTCTGCCGTTCCTCTGGGTTCATCAGATGTATGTAGAGGGGGAGCTTGCTCTCCATATCATACTGCCCAGGCTTGCATATCTAGACAATATCCAGGGCCAACCCTGATCGATGGAAAGCAACATTCCATTGACTTTGGAGAGTAAAATCAGGCAGGTGGTAAAGCCAACTTTGAATCCAATCTTATTGATTTTGCAGCAAGTGTGCCAGTGAATTATCCTTATGGTTTTCCAGTTTATTCAAGTTTCAGGATTACCTACATCAATTACACTCACATCATTCTACAGATGTCCATTTGAGAGTATCCTAACAAGCTGCATCACCGCATGGTACAAAACTGCACTGCAGGAGACAAGAAGGCCCTACAACGCCCAATGCATCACTGGCACCAGCCTAGCAGCCATCAAGGACATTGATACAGAAGAGTGCTGGAAAAGGGCCAGTGACATCATGAAGGATTCCACCCACTCTGCTCACGGTTTGTCCCACTGCGGTCAAGCAGGAGGCTATGTAGCATCCACATCTGGACCACCAGACTCAAAAACAATTACTTTCCCCAAACAGAAAGGCTGAACAACACCTTCAATCACTAACCCACCCCTCCACACTCCCAACCACCACTACTTTACCATTTCCTGTCAGTCACCTTATGTACAGACACTACTGTGCCTAGCGTCACTTTATAGACATACAATCAATGTGTATAAGCTATCTTATATAGTTATATTAATTGCGTATTTTTAAAAATTATTATTGTGTTCTTTATCTTATTCTGTTTTTTTTTGTGCTGCATCAAATCCGGAGTAACAATCATTTCTTTCTCCTTTACACGTGTGTATTGGAAAGGAAATTAAATAATTTTGAATCTTGAATCTTGGAGAAGTTACTATTAAAGGAGTTAAGGTACTCAATGCAAGCAGTTTGAGACTTAAGTTCACTGGACGTAATTTTGACTTTGGTCAATATAAAATTCGTGATGACAAGTTGCCAGACCTTCACAAATCTCTTCCAATTTTTACTTCCACTGTATAATCATCACTTACTATCACAGTGTTTCATCACCCCAGAGAGGGACACAAAATCTATCAAAGTCACGCATCTCAAGAGGTGCAGTACATGGAATAGCAAAGAATGGCCAAATGCTTACCTACTGCAAACAATGCAGTTGCTCCTGAACTGTCCTGCAACATCTGGTGCGCTCTGAGTGTACGTTAAAGGCTTATGCGGATTGCGGCCTGGTTTGGTGATTATATCTGCAGTGTCTGGAAATTCAAGGGCAGAAGTTTTGCTGGTGGGACTACCAGCAGGAGTCCCCTGGATTGGTGAATGGCATGGGGAAGTGAGAGGTGTGATGTTTGAAGAATAACCTAAAAAAGAACATCATTGTTAGTGGAACCATCAAGTCATAATATTTGAACCAAATACCTAACCAAATATTTACAATTACAAATATAAAAAATACACATCCCATTTAAAAAAGCATTTAAGTTCATAGCAAGTGAAAATAAAAATAAAACTACAATTGTTGGAAATCTGAAATAAAATCAAAATTTGCTGAGTATATTGAACTGGTGTGGCAGCATCTGTAGAAAGAGAAGCAATTTGAGTCTCAGCTAGAAGATGCTTTGCAGAACAGGGAAAGAGAGAAATGAAACTACATCGTATTCTCTTTCTCCCCTGTTCTGACAAAGGTTCTTTGGCACAAAATGTTAACTCTCTTTTTCAGTCCAAGAGCGCTGCCTGACTTGCTGAATGCTTTCATCATTTTCTGTTCTAATGACGGTTACTATCCAGACATCCTTTTAAAAAAAATATATGTAGGCTCAGAAAATGGAACAGTTTGCTCACCTTGTCGCATTTGCCTTTTGGCATTCATATGGTTAGGTGTAGCAATAGCATGGGAGGCCGAGAAGGATCTGCTTTTGGAAATAGTCAGCAATACTGAGGAGGAACAGTTGTAAGATTCTGGACTACAAGAACTGAGAAAAAAGAAACAGAGATATAAACCATTGTGGTTAAGTAGCACACAAGTTAATCTATACTCTAAGATTCACAAGGAAAAGAGGTTCATATCACTTATGTTTATGACAAAACATTGCCCACTCCATAAACTGAATTAAACTAACAATTCATGTGTGTGTGAATTTGCTATCTCATATCACCATCTGCATTTGTGTTACTACTCTGCAATTCAATATGAAGAACCAGGGCAAAAATATATAAGGTGCAAGCTGACATCTTGTTTCACTTGACAACATGCCAATTGAGTTTAAAATCACAAATATTAAGCTAACTGCTTCTTGGATACATCCTCTAAAATTTGAAATGGCCATGGAAAGTAAAAAAAATCTCCAACCATCATTTTTAAATTATTAACAAGATAACTTTGTAAACTGGGCAATCCTGGCTTCATCCGGTCTAAATTCATTCCTTTGACCTGTTGGTGTGTCTCTCGATACTCTCCGCAACTTAAAACTGGCTTATTTTCTCTCTTTCTCAGTGCTCCTTCAGTCCAAAATATTAACTCTTTCTCTTTCCACAGATGTTGCCTGACCTGTTGAGAGCTTATAAATATTAACCTTGCCAGTGATGCCCATATCATAAAAAAATGAACTGAAAACAATCCCCCTCAGAGTAATTAAGACCATAAGATCATAAGACATAGGAACAGAATTAGGCCATTTGGCCCATCAAGTCTGTGCTACCAGTTCATCATAACAAATTTATTATCCCTCTCAACACTATTCTCTGGTCTTCTCCTGTAACTTTTTTGATGCCTTTTCTAATCTAGAACCTATCAATCTCTGCTTTAAATATAACCAATGATTCGGCCTCCACAGTGATCTATAGCAATGAATTACACAGGTTCACCCCACCATCTGGCTAAAGAAATTCCTTCTCATCTCTGTTCTAAAATGACAGCCTTGTATTCTGTGCTGTGCCCTCTGATCCTAGGCTCCCCCATTATAGGAAACATCCTTCCCACGTCGACTCTATCTAGGCCTTTCAATATTCGATAGGTTTCAATGAGATTCCCCCCTCATTCTTCTACACTTCAGCAACTACAAGCCCAGAGACATCAAATGCTCCTCATACATTAACCCTTTCATTCCTGGGGAGAAGCTGTTCCTAAATCACTGAGTGGGTGCCTTCAGGCTTCTGTACCTTAGGCTAAAGAGCCTAATATTCACCCAGTGATGTGCTTGATACAATGATATTAATCTTTATGCAAAACAAGAAGCAGCCTGCAGCAAAATAAAGTCCCAAGCTCCACAGAGTGACCTTCCTGAAACAGTCTCTGGAAATGCAGTACCACACCATGTTAGTTTCTTGATCTCTAAGGATGTCTCACCAGCCACGTTCAAAAGTTACTGCTGACTGCTCAAATTGACAGTGCTTCCTGGAGATTGTAACTAAGGGCAAAATAGTGACCAAGCTAGTAGAGGTGCTGTCTCACAGTTCAAGTGACCAGAATCTAATCTTGACCTCTGATATCATCTGTGTAAAACATAGAACAGGAATGGGCCCTTTGGGCACAATATGGAGCTAAACTAATTAAATGCCTAACTAAGCTAGTTCTTTCTGCATACACAGTTCTTGTACATTCACATGTCTATCTGAAAGTCTCTTAAACATCTCTGTTGTATTTAACTCCATCACCACCCCTAGAAGTGCATTGCAGGCACCCACCTTTCACTGTGTAAAAATCTTGCTGCACACTTCTCCTTTGAACTTGCCCCCTCTCATCTCAAATGCATGAGGTTTCAACCCTGAGAGAAACAAATACCGACTACAGTACGTATCTATGTGTATCTAATGAGCTTATAAATTTCTGTCAGGTCTCTCTTCAGGCTCTGTTACACCAAAGGAAACAGCACAGGTTTGTCCATCCTCTCCTCAGAGCACATGCCCTCTAATCCAGGCAGCATCCTGGTGAACCTCATCTGCACCCGCTTCAAAGCCTCCACATCTTTCCTCTAATGGGAAGACCAGAATTGAATACAATACTCCAGAAGCAGCCTGACCAGTGTTTTATAAAACTGCAATATAAATTTCTCACTCACACATGCACACACACACACACACACACACTCTCTCCTTCTCTCTCCCTCTCTCTGACACTATATTGCATCATTGATATTTAGTTTAATGTCTTGAGTTTCACATTTATTTTGTAATTTATTGGTCAAAATGGCCTCTGTGAGACAACTAGTCAGTATTCCTGAAAGAGTGGGAAAATATAGCAAAAATCTGAAATTAATCATGATTATTACTATGTGAAACAAATGTAAAATCCTTAGGGTCATCCATGGGAAAATGTCTACAAAACATTAGAATCAGTGCTTTCTTGCAAGAGAAACTAACAGAAATAGCTTATTATTTAAAAATAAAACCATCTCCTTGCCCTGTTCCTCAAGAAGCTGCATTTCTGTAGTTTCTACAACAGTGCAAAGACATTTTAAGATGCCTTACAGAGAAATAATCAAACAATAATTGATGTTAAGCCAGAGGAGATTTCAAAAATCCTGGGAGAATAAAAAAAAACTTGGTCAGAATAGCGGTGGTGGGAGGAAGCTGCTGTACTAACGAATAAAAGGAGTGGGAGATGGAATAACACACAAATCCCATAAATCAGATGCTGATCTGCAGAAAACAACTGATAAGTTCTGGATTGCTACGACTACAAATTGGCAGAGAAATGAAGGGCTCCTTTTGTGCTTATAAATTCCCAAGATTCAAATGGCACTGATTTTATGGAAAATGTAATCTGTAAATTCATAATATTCTCCTAAGTGTTCAATAAAAACCCATGTTCCTGAATTGGATGCGCAAGTTTTCACCCTATCAGCATGACTAACTTATTAAATAAACTTGTAAAACTTAAAGCTCTTAAATACTAAAGGCATTACAGAATATGCAAAAAGGTGAGAAGTAAAGTCCATAATGGGTTATGCTCACTGACAAATATCAACCTTAAATATGGGCAAGCACAATCTATAAAAGAGAGAGAGCTCTCTTTGATAGCTTGGCATTTGCTTTGGGTTGGCATTAGGGAGAAGCTGATCCAAATCCACATTGTTCACGTTCTTTCAACAAGAATATTTATTGCAGTGGAACATTCAACATTTTCCACTAAAATCAGACTTCTAATTTCCTCTTCTAGGAACAGTGTTGCGGAAAGAGAGATAGTCAAAACCAGGCTGTTTGAATCTGAGATGTTGGTTGAAATTGAAGTAGTAAGAACAACAGATATGGGAGCAGAATTGGGCCATTCAGCCCAATGAGTTTGCTCAATCATGACTAACTTTTCCATTGGCTTCATTCTCCTGCCTTCTCCTTGAAACCTTTGATGCCGTTACTAAACAAGAACCTATCAACCTCTGTTTTAAATATTTCCAATGACTTGGCCTGCATAGTTATCTGTTGCAATGAATTCCACAGATCTACCACCCTCTGGCTAATGAAATGCCTCATCTCTGTTCTGAAGGGACGTCTTTCAATTTTGAGGCTGTGCCCTCAGTCCTAGACTCTTCCACTAGTGGAAATAACCTTTCCAAATACACACTATCTAGGCCATTCAATATTCAGTATGTTTCAATGAGATCCACCCTCATTCTTCTAAACATCAGCAGGTACAGAACCATCAAATGCTCCTCATATGATAATCTTTTAATTCCTGGCATCATTCTCTTCCACCTCCTCCAGACCTACTCCAATACTAGAACATCCTTTCTTAGATATGGGGCCCAAAACTGCTCACAATATTTCAAATATGGTCTAATCAACATCTTATAATGTTTCAGCATTACATCTCTGTTTTCACATTCTAGTTATCTCAAAATGAATTCTAACATTGCATACATTTTTCTTACTACCGACTCAACCTGCAAGTCAATCTTTAGATAACACTACACGAAAACTCTCGAGCCCCTTTGCACCTCCGAATTCTGAATTTGCTCCGAGTTTAGAAAATAGTCTATGCCTAAATTCTTTTTACCTAACTGCATGAACATACACTTCTCTACACTGTTTTTCATTTCCCACTTCTTTGTCATTCTCCTAATCTATCTAAGTCCCTCTTCAGACTTTCTTCTTCCTTAACACTACCTGCTCCTCTACTTCTCTTTGTATCCTGGCCACAAAGATCGTTAACATACAGTCTTAGGCAATTGTCTTAGGCACATAAACTGAATATAGCTAGTGTACCTAAGATTTTGCACAGTACTGTATAATGTGTAATGTAGCGGACCCAACACCTATCCTTGCAGAACACCACTGGTCACCAGCAACCAGCCAGGAAAGGCCCCATTTATTCTTATTCTTTGCCTTCTGCCTTCTGCCAGTCGGCCAATCTTCTATCCATGCTAATATGTTTCCTGTAATACCATGGGCTCTTATCTTGTTCAGCAGCCTCACATGTGGCACCTTGTCAAAGGCCTTCTGAAAATCCAAGTAAAAAACATCCACTGACTCTCCTTTGTCTATTCTGCCTGTTACATCCTCAACAGATTTGTCAGGCAAGATTTCCCCTTGAGGAAGCCACGCTGACTTTGGCCAATTTTATCATGTATATACAAGTACTCCAAAACTGTACTGTACCATCTTACCGATCACTGAATTTGAGCCTATAATTTCCTATAGCAAACAAGAGAAAATCCGCATATACTGGAAATCTAAAGCAACACCAAAATGCCGGAGGAACTCAGCAGGCCAGGCAGCATCTATGGAAAAGAGTAAACAGTCGATGTTTCGGGCCGAGAGCCTTCATCAGGACTCCAGCATTTTCTGTGTGGTGCTATAACTTCTGATCTTTTGCCTTGCTCCCTACTTGAAGGGTGGAGTGACATTTGAAAATTTTCGGTCCTCTGAAATCATTCCAGAATCTAGTGATTCTTGAAAGATTGCTACTAATGCCTCCACAGTCTCTGCAGCTACCTCTTTCTCAACCCTAGCTTGCAGCCTATCAGGTCCAGGTGACTTTCTACCTTCAGATCTTTCAGCTGACCATTCGCTTTAGTAATAGTGACTACATTCACTTTTACCCCTGACTCTCGAATTTCTGGCATGCTGTGGGTCTCTCCCACAGCAAAATAGCTTTTTTTTAGAACTATCTTTTCAGTGTTATTTTCCAGTAGTCTGATGTCCAATCTTGCCTCTCTTTTACTTTATACATATCTGGAAAAAAATATTTAGTCATTTATATTATTAGCTAGCTTACATTCATATTTCATTTTTTCTCTCCTGATTTCTCTTTTAGTTGTCTCTATACCATTTAAACATTTCCAACTAACCTTTGCTGTGTTATATGCCCACACTTCTGCTTTTATGCTGTCTTTGACTTCCCTTGTCAGCCACGGCTGCCTCATCCTCCCTTTAGAACTTCTGAATTACTCCCAGAAACTCCAGACTTTATTCAAAGTAAAGCAGCTATTTTCAATAAAATTACAGTATTATCAGACTTTAGTTTCTTCATCTACTTGGAAAAACTGTAAAACTCAAACTTAATAAGTTCTTAGCAAGGTTGATTTTATCTCATATCTGATGCTTGTTATTTACATGAGGTCTCAATCTCTGTTGAATATGAAGACTTGTAACTGCCACATCTCTATTTCCATTGCATTCCGGTTTACATCCTGATTAAAGCTTTGATACATGATGCATTGATCACTTACAGGAGAAACTCATGTGACCTCTTCATATCTTACATGGACAAATACGAGGCATATTACAGCTGGAAAGATTAATAGTTCTAGAGATGTGATTTTAAAAATCCAGTTATCTATTTACTGTAAAAAATGTGCAAGTTTATTTTGCAATTGCTTGCAGCTCCTTCTCTGTCTTGAACCCCATTGACGTTAAAGCAATAGGAAAAGAATAAGCTTATGTTCATGTTGTAATTTGTATGACCTCAGAACTTCCCACAAGTTTTGCCTGAATACTTCTGGTTTAATCACAGGAGAAGCAGCAACCAGCTTATGCTCAGCCCTGATGAGGTCATGATTTCATAACCTGTGTTCAGAGACTTTGTCTGAGTGATACACGTCAGATAGAACACCAGGTCATCTCCTCTTAATGTTGCTGTGGGTGCTTAGACACTCTGCTGGAGGGCAGACAAGGGACTTACTTTAACACCTCCTCAAAAAACAACAGCTCAGCAGGGGCAGCACTGCTTTACAAGTGCAGAACAGTCTCAGTCTGGTCTTATACTCAGTGCTCTGGCATAGGACTTGAAGCTGCAGTACTTGGACAACTAAGCAAGGGTTTTATAACTACGACTGGGAAGAGACCGGACAAATGCTACTAGCAAATCTAAGCAATTTCAGCGTGATCTTGATTCCTACTGTTCAAGTTCATTACATTTTTAAAGCACAGAAATTTTAAAGATTTTATTATTAATGCTGTCAGTTGAAACAAAAAGGCAGGTAAAAATAATGATCAAAGAAACAGAATATTAATTATTTCCTGCTTGGAGTTTTATAAGCTAAGAGCGAAAGCATCTAAAATGCTGTTTGGGTGTTTAAATTTGTCATTGATAATTAAACTTACCGATGTTGGAAAGTACACAACATCAACCTCTCAGCATCAGCAAAATCAAAGGGCTGATTATTAACTCCTGGAGGAGGAAGCCAAAGGGATCAGGGGGCCCCTCATTAGGGAATCAGAAGTGGAAGGGGGGGGTCAATAACTTTAAATTCCTTGGTGCTGCTAATTCCGAGACGTGTCCGGGGACGAGAATGTCAATGCCATCACAAAGAAGTCGGAAAAGTGCCTCTACTCTCTTAGAAGTGGATTCAGCTTGTCATCTAAAATTCTGACAAACTTCTATAGATACGCAATGGAGGATATCCTGACTGGTGGCAACACTTCCAGGTTTGGAAACACCAATGCCCAGAATGGAAAAATTTACAAAAAAGTGGTGGATACTGCTCAGTCCATCACAGGCAAAACCCTCCCCATAATTGAACACATTTACAAGGAGGACTGTCACAAAATTGAGGCATCCGTCATCAAGGACCCACATCATCAAGGCCATGCTCTCTTCTCATTACTACCATTGGACAAGAGATAAAGGAGCCATAGGTCCCAGACTACCAGGTCCAGGAACAGTCATTGCCCTACAATCATCAGTCTCCTGAACCAGTGTGTATAGCTTTGGTCACCTCAGTGCTGAACAAGCTACACAATCTATTCTCACTTTTGAGAACCGTACAGTTCATGTTCTCAGAATTATTCGTTTACTCTTTTTGCTTATTACTGGCATGTCTTGTCCTCTTTTGCACATTAGTTGTTTGTCAGATTTTGCGATGTATGGCTTTTCATAAACACTATTGCATTTCTTTATTTTCCTGTCAATGCCTGCAAGAAAATGTACTTTGATAATAAATTTACTTTGAACTTTACAACTGTGATGTACAGATTGAATGATGGCAAGTATAACTGTTTAAAATAACTGGCAAACTTTGGAACTGGATCCAGCGAAACTGTCAACGTTGTTCCTAAATGAGTAAGCTGTAAAAAACTGAAATAACTCATAAACATCCTTCAGGGAAGTTAACTCACTACCCTTACAATCTCACACCATGCAGAATGATTCTAACTGCCCTTGGGACAACTGGAGTTTGGCATTATCCTTCTTTTCGAAGGAGCAATAATGATAAATAACATATCCAGTTTTAATCAAACAGGGAGAACAGAAATTCCCATTTGCTAATTTCAGATGATTGTTTATTACACTTGCCACCATCAGCATGTGTCTCTAATTAGTATTTTTCAATGAAGCAGGTTCAGGAAAGCAAAAAACATCTGTTTTACAGGCAGTTGCAACAACTTCCATTTTTACAGTGCCTTCAATACAGCTAAATCCCTGAATGTTTCAAAAAAGTGTTGCGCACAACTACTTGACAAAACAAGTTATGCGATCAAAAAGTTAATCGAGAAGGCATTATACAAATAGTGCCTTTGGGAGGAAATTCCGGAGCTGAGGACATGAGCAACTAAAATCACGGGCATTGAGCATAGAGGGTGGGGAAAATAAGGATTTAATGAATGCATTGGTTATAAGATTCCGTGGGACTGAAGAAGATTACATGCTATTCTTTAAACATTCTCATATCACCACTATTACTTCAATACTTATTGATTAGAAATGCTCCCACACGCAAATATTATACATTGAACTATCACAGTTATTGTTAAGTAGCATTTTCTTCATTTGACATTGACTTTGGTAAAATAACTTGTTTTCTTTTACTAGTTATGGTTAACTTCTCTTACTGTGCTATTATGGCAAAATTGATAGGCATCATAGAGTCATATGGCACAGAAGCAGGCCATTCGGCCCACAGAGTGTCTGCCAACTATTAGACACTAATTTACATTAATCCCACATTATTCTGTACACATTCATGTTAATTACTCCCTTTTTCTACTATCCACTCCTACACTGGGAACAATTTACCCTGACCAATTTAGCTGCAAACCTGCATATTTTGATGTGGGAGGAAACTAGAGCATTCTGAGGATACCTATGCGGTCATAATGACACTGTTCAAACTCCGCACGGAGATCAGGAATTCACCCAGGCTGCCGGGGCTATGAGGAGCAGCTCCCCTGGAAGCACCATTGTGCACTATTTCCTTTTTTCATTCTTGTTTCACTCGCTTTCTTCCCTTATCTATCTATTTATCTCAAGCCTTCTTACTTATCGATCTATGGCATGTCATTGCTGGCAAAATCATATATTCTCCCTCATTACAAGTAAGAGGTGGGGCCAATCAGTTACCATGGGTGGGCGGGAGTGCAGCATTTAAAGCAACACTTTACAACACGGGGAATCAGGCTTCAATTACCACCACTGCCTATAAGTAGTTCATACACACTCCTTGTGATCACGTTGGTTTCCTCCGGGTGCTCTACTTCCCTCCCGCTTTCCAAAGACGTACGGGTTAGCGTTAGTAAGTTGTGGCATGCTATAGTGATGCCAGGAGCATGGCCACACTTGCAGGCTGCCCCCATCATATCCTCAGACTGTGTAGGTTGTTGATGCTAATGACACATTTCACTGTAAGTAGGAGAAATAAAGCTAATCTTTAACATTGATGTGATCTACATAAGGAATCGAATGTGATGCGGGTTTCAATTGGTACTCTATGAAATGCAAGTATATTACTTATAAAGACTTTCTTAAAACGTGTTCCTACTCCTGGGTTCCATGGTTTAGGACTTGCACCGGCAACAAGGAAATGGGTCTCACAAACATAATTCCATATGAATACACCTACGTCACCTGCGGACAATGCATACAGTGACCAAAATCATCTGAGCCACACGTTGTTGCATGGCTCAGGCCAGTGCTGCTCTTGCCAGAAGCAAAATTGCATACTACACTGAACTTGCGTTAACTCCACAATTTTCTTTTGTGATTACTACTTGTATTGAATTGAATCCATTTCTTCGCTCAGTGCCTTTGAAATGGTCTTAAGGTATACGCTCTGTCTGCCAGAGAAAGCAGGTTCTCCCAGTGGCCACAGATTTCAATTCCACGTCTCATTCCCATTCTGACATGTCTATCCACGGCCCCCTCTACTGTCAAGATGAAGCCACACTCAGGTTGGAGGAACAACACCTTATATTCCATCTGGGTAGCTTCCGACCTGATGGCATGAACATTGACTTCTCTAACTTCCGTTAATGCCTCTCCTCACCTTCTTACCCCATCCCTAATTTATTTATTTATTTTTTAAATTTTTTTTTGTCTCCCTCTGTCCCTCTCACTATATCTTCCTCTGATGCTCCCCTCCCCCTTTCTTTCTCCCTAGGCCTCCCATCCCATGATCCTCTCCCTTCTCCAGCCTTGTATCTTCTTGCTAATCAACTTTCTAGCTCTTAGCTCTATCCCTCCCCCTCCTGTCTTCTCCTATCATTTTGGATCTTCCCCCTCTACCTCCCACTTTCAAATCTCTTACTATCCCTTCTTTCAGTTAGTCCTGATTAAGGGTCTTGGCCCGAAACGTCAACTGTACCACTTCCTATAGATGCTGCCTGGGCTGCTGCGTTTCATCAGCATTTTGTGTGTGTTGTTTGAATTTCCAGCATCTGCAGATTTCCTCGTGTCAAGGTATAGTCAGGTGTTTTAGATATTTTGCTAGTTTCGTATCTATTGGAAACTCTAAATGAATCATCAATGTCGACAATATTTTTGTTTTTCCTTATGTAAGGGATTTCTTTAGTTATGTTAGAATAAAATGGCTTCTTTGTTATGTTAACTGCTGAGAAAGTGATTCTCTCTAGCAGCTTGTTTGGGTTATAATTACTGATAATGAGAATTGTATTCATTTGTTAACCAATTGGGATTGATGTTATTCTTTCTTGTGTGTCTGTAAGCTATTGTTTTCGTGGGCTTTGGGGCAGAAGGCGCGATGGGGACAGAGAGACGAGACGCGATGCTGTAAGCTGGGCGACGGAACGGACCCCGAGCAGGAGTCCGAGGCCCAGGGTCTTCGGCAAGGAGAGGAGATGAAGACAGACTCATGTGGAGCGTCCGGTTGACCACCGTGGTTGGTCCCAGGCAATGGGTCGAGGAGGTCGGAGGGGATCGAATGGTGGAAAGAAGACTCCATTAATTGAGCTCCACGGTTGTGCACGAAGTGGTTGAACTCTGATAAATTTGGCGCCTTTTACTTTCCCTTTTATATTGTATCTCTATTAATTACACAGTTCCAGTAAGATTTATAAAGTGTAATCATTTAATCGCATATGGTGTATTGTCTGTTATTTGGCGGGGTGGGGTACATCACACAGCATCTACACAAACTGATTACCCAGTTTGGCGGGGCCGAAGGCTGCTCCCCTTGGACGAAAGCGAGCTGAGCGAGCCTGAGGCCAACCAGGGGGCTACACTTAGACCATTCAGCCCAGTGAGTCCCCGCTAGCTGTGCAGAGTAATTCCACCAGTTGCATTCCTCCACTTATTTCCCTGTAACCTGTTACCTCCGCATTCCCATTAATCCAACCTGATCCTGCTATCACTACACTGAGGGCAATTTTCAGTGGCCAATTAACACAAACTCAGGACATGGAAACCGGATCACCTGGAGGAAGTCCTCGCAGCCAGATGGAGAACAAACCAAACCAGGGTTCAAAACCCAACTTGGGCTAACATGCCACTTCATTTGCCAGCCCATCACAGTGCACCACATGGTATTTCCAGGCCCCAGGACCCTGCAGTGTTCTTCCATATAAAATCCATGGCTCATAAAAAAATGTAGAAACAATCCACTTAACTTTTGTCACACTTTGAGCTTTCCTTTCAATGATTAAGTTAGGGGCAGCAGCTTAGAATTTTACAACTAGCTCTGAGTTTAATTATTTTCTGGTGTCAATGCAAATTTTAAATATATAGCATCCAAGATTAGCAGGTAGGGCATACCTGCCCAGTGAAGCCTCATGAGTGGGTTTGATGCTTGAACTGCGGTCTCTCCTGACAGGTCCTGGCTCCACAGTAGGTAGACCGGTGGCAGAGGTGGTCGTTGTCCAAGTAGATGAAATCCGTCTTAGCAGTCCTGGGGGCAGACTTCTCCTCAGTCGCTAAAGGAAATGAAATGATTAACTATGTTTCAAAGATCCAACTTCAATCATCAACAAGCACAAATGAAAATAAAGAACTTTACAGATTAAAGTTAATTCAAGTGTCAAGGCACGGACGGATATGGAGTTAATGCAGGCAAATTGGATTAGTGCTGATAGGAAAAGTGGTCAGCATGGATTTAGCGGGCCAAAGGCCCAGTTCTTAAGTTGCATAACTCTACAAGTCTGAGTGAGCCCTGAAAGTAGATAATCATACACTACAGAAATGGGCCCTTCTGCCCAACTCGTCAATGCTGATCAATGTGTCTTCCTGAGATATTCCATCTGCTGGCATTTGGCCCATACCCCTCTGAGAGTTTAAAGCTTTCTGAGAGGTGAAAATTTCAGTGGTTTGTCAATAGGATTATTTCTAAAGGTCAATTCAAACTGGCTGACTCCAATGGTCTTTTGTTATAGAACAATATACACACAAAAATATCAAAATAAACTAACAGAAGGAAGCAGTTTAAATCATTAGCATGAACTAATATAACATCAGGAAGGGAAATGGCAAGGCCTTCAACCAAATAAACACAGGTAAATGAAGCAATTTTAGATAGAAAGCACACAGTTAATTAAATCAAGTTGCATTAGGTGCACTTTGTTTGGTCATTATAAGGCCTTGACAAAGAAATTTTCGTAGCAAGCACCTGATTGTAATCAAGAGAGCAACCAAATGGTTCAAATCAGAATCAGGTTTATTACCACTGACGCGGAATGTTATGGAATTTGTTGCTTCATGGCAGCAACACAATGCAAGTTATAAAAAATTTACTATGAGCTACAATAAAAAAATAAACAGAGCCAAAAGAGGAACAGTGAGGTAGTACAAAACACACACGCGAGGCAGTGTTCGTTGGCCATTCAGAAATCTGATAGCAGAAGGGAAGAAGCTGTTCCTAAAATGTTGAGTGTGTGTCTTCTGGTTACTGTACTTACACTTTGATGACAGTAACAAGCAAATGTGAGGGTCCTTAGTGATGGACGCCAGAATCTCAAGGCACCCCCTGTTGAAGATGTTCTCAGTGGTGGGGAGTGTTGTGTCTGTGATCTTTCAGACTAAGTCCACAACCCTCTGCAGCTACTTACAACCCTGTGCAATGGAGGGTCCATATTAGGCTGTGATATAAACAGTCAGAATGCTCTCTATATCGATCAAGAGAAATTTGTAAGTCCTTGGTGACATACCAAATCTCCTAAAACCCCTAATGAAGTATAGCCGCTGGCTACTTCTTCCTGATTGCATCAGTGTGTGTGGCCCATTGCAGGTCTTCTGGGTACTGATACCCAGGAAGTTGAAGCTGCTCACCCTTTCCATTGCTGATCCCCAATGAGGACTGGTGTGTGTTCCCTGACTTCTCTTTCTTGAAGTCCACAATCAATTCTTTGGTCTTGCTGAGCTTGGTACAAGTTTGTTGATACTGCTGGTTAATTTTAAATAACTTTCACTGGAATACTAGCGTAGTTAGGAATGGTATATCCTGTTGGTTGACTGCTCTGGGAATAGTTTAGGCCCAAGTTAATGACCCATGTAATGCATGTACAGAACTGTACAGAAGCTGAAGCACCCTAGATATTTTATGTGGTTTCAGATAGTGTGACCTCCTCAGAGCCCTGATCTCAACATCATCAAGGCTGTCTGGGATTAGCTGGATAGACAGAAGCAAGCAAGACAGCCAAAATCTTCAGAAGAACTATGGCAAGCCTTCCAGAGCAAACTACCAGACAATTTTCTTATAAAACTGCACTAGAGGGTACCTAACAGAATTAATACAGTCTGAAAACAAAGGGTGATCACAGCAAATATTGAATTGATCCAGTTGTTTACTGTTTACTGCTCTTAACAGTAATTTTTTGTTATTTGGAAACTTTTATTTCATTATTTTTGAAAGCATCTTTGATTTACAGGAATTTTTCTACATATGCACAGTACTGTACTTTTACCACAAATCACTCTAGTTTTTTGCAGGAGAGGGCAATACCAGGAGCAAAACAGACAACTAATAGGGATCAGATCACAATGTCAGTTCGCAGGCAAGAACAAGTTATGCCAACACCACCATTTCCCAGCTTGATACTCCAGTCTACACCCTCCTTTAACTTAGCACTTTGATAAGACTGGTCTTGCCATGAATTTTTGGATACACTGTGGGTATTAACAAGTTTGAATAATCTCTCTCTCTCTCTCCCTCAATACTGTCAGAGCAAGGTTTAATCAACGCAGTTTGGAAATTGGGCTCTAATTCACATTATGATGTTGTTCTAGTTCTGATTGCTTCTTTTTTGTTGCTACTTATGGGTGACTTTTGAATGGGGTAGTCTGCTGATAATGAACACTGAATTGAACTGAAACATGGCTTTTGATTTTGTGCTTTTGATCTTTTCTTTGTGCCGTTTGTGCGATTTATTTTTTCTTGTATATTGGGTGGGAGGGGCGGTAGTTTGATGTTTTTCTTTGAAATGGGTTCCATTGTTCTTTGTTTCATGGCTGTCAGTGGGAAGATGAATCTCAGGGTTGTATACTGCATACATAACTTTGATAATAAATATTCTTTGAATTCTTTGAATGTTCCTCAAGAAGGAAATTTATTAGATGTTAATTTCATTTGTAACGTGCATAGATTAGAATATGGGTTGCTCATAATGTGAGTTTTAAATTAGTTCCCTGACACCTTACATTGTGGTTGTGCTGCATTAAAACCTCAGGAAAGAGACCAAATAAAGGGATTGCCATCAAATAGTATGAACCTGTTTCTGTCTAATTTCTTCTCTGAGTACAGTGCTACAATTGTTTCGTGCTTTCCACACTTGGTTCATGTTTGTAGGGTGTTGTGTGGAAAGTGCTGAAGCAAATTTTAGTTGGTGCCAGTTACAGATGCTTTAGTCAGTATTCCCCTTGGACTGCAGTGTGACTGAGCAATGTGTAGAGGGCAAGGACAGACACGCTAACACCAGCATACTGGAGGAGGCCAACATGAACAGCACCTCTACCACGATAAAGAAATACCAATTCCAGTGGATAGGTCACATCAATCGGATGCCTAACTCTTATCTCTCCTAACAGATCCTTTACTCCTAGTTGAAGGAAAATCAGCGAGCCTTGGGTGGGCAAAGGAAATGCTTCAAAGATAACATCAGATTCAGCCTGAAGAAGCTCAACATTTCATCTAAAAACTGGGAAGACATTGCACTCAAAAGATCAACTGGTGGAAGTCTGTTCAAGGAGGAGTTGTGTTAACTCCGTTGTGCAATAAAAAACAAGAGGCAGCTGTGAAAGGGGAGACTAAAGGGGACACAAGCAGTAACCACAGCGACCACTAATGCACTAGAATATATAAATCCCGATTGGCCTCTACAGCCACCTGAGGACCCACCAATAGACAACCCCTGAGGAGAACATCATACTCAACTCAAATGACTTCACTACTAGAGGGTAAGCAGAAGTGGCAGAGGGGAAATATTGTAGGGGGAGGCAACCTCCCAACATGATCCCAATGAGTAAAAATGTTAGAAATTTTACTGCTTCAGTTGATAATGCCACACTGACTTCCACCCATTGTAGTCATTGATGCACAAAGATGGCACTGCCAGTCGACATGAGGGTTTCAATCAAGTTTTATGCGGCTGACTCTTCCAGGCTGGAGGTGAAGAAATTAGATACATCTTGCAATTCATCATTTTATTCACTCTGGAGATCTCTTGCCACCAACCACATAGTTCTCTTAACCCGCACTGCTCGTTGCTACCTCCTGTTCAAGATCTACAAACCTAATGTCTGGTAGGCCCATTGTTTCTGTCTGTTCCATCCCCAGTGAACTTCTATCCGTGTACCTCAACTCTAGTTAGTCCCCCTTGGTACAGTCCCTTCCCACCTACATTGCAACACTTCACCTGTTCTTGAACTCTTCAACAACTTCCTAATTTTCACTATGGATGACCAAACACCAAACACTTCTGAAAGAAATGATCTTCCTCTTCTAGCTTCACCCCCACCCCCCAGTCCTGATGAAAGTTGTTAGCTCGTTTCTTTAGCCAGAGCCTGGTGAATCTGGGGAATTCTTTGCCACAGGCAGCTGTGGAGAGCAAGTCTTTATTCATATTTAAGGCAGAGGTTGATAGATTCTTGACTTACCAGGGAATGAAGGGATATGGGGGGGAAAGCAGAAGATTGGGGCTAAGAGGAAAAATGGATCAGCCAAGAAGAAATGGCCATATGGCCTAATTCTGCACCTGTATCTTATGGACTTATGGATGCTGCCCAGCCTATTGAGTTCCTCCAGCATTTTGTGTGTGTTACTCTAGACTTCCATCATCTGTGGAATCTTTTGTCATTTTATCCATTCACTGGAATTGGCCAACTCTGACAAGGTCAACATTTAAAGGCAAACTCCTAGGAAAATGGTAGTGATATGCCTTCATGATTCCTTGGTTAAGTAACTTTCACAGTGGTGGTGGAAAGGGAGTGCCAAGATTTAGTCCCAGCATCATTGAAACACTGACCAACTATTTCCAAGTGAGGAAGGTGCCAGACTTGGAGGAAAATCTTGAATTACCAGGATTCCCTTGCATCCTGTTATTAGTGGTGAAGGAGAAGATGGCGACACGACGCAGCGCGCGCGGCCTTTCCGGTGAATGATATCTGTAATCTATCAACTAGGGTACCGTGCACAATTCTGATTTGATGGAGACAGATGTGAGAGTACAGAGGAACATCTGGAGAAACTTCTGAAATGCCCACTTCGCTGCCGCTGCTACTGTGTGGTCCGGAATCTCCAGAGCAGAAGGCCCCGAATCCTCAGCTTCGCTTGTTTCAGTGGCCGGGGCGAGATCGAAGGTGCTCGGCAGAGGATGGTGCTTGGGAGGCTGTATTGGAGGGGCTGGTCGGAAGCTCGAAGTTTTCGGATGGACAGACTCAGTGTTGGCTATGGTCGGGTGCTTCCAATGCATCAGCAGTTGTCGGTCCCTGGAGGTTTATGGCAGGGAGTTTCTCCATTTTGCTGCCTGCTATTGGGGACTCGGGAGTGGATCGGGACTTGAGACTTTTTTTTTACTGTGTCCATGGTCTGTTCTTTATCAAATTATGGTATCGCTTTGCACTGCTGTAACTATGTGTTAGAATTATGTGGTACTGTCAGTTTTAGTCTTGGTTTGTCCTGTTTTTCTTTGATATCACTCTGGAGGAACATTGTATTATTTCTTAATGCATGTATGCATTTTTAAATGACAATAAACGAGGACTGAGTGTTCTCATAATCTAATCTTCTGTGCTTGTAAATCTGGGATGCAGACTGAGGAAGTGCCACTGAAGAAGCTTTGATGAGTTGACCCAGTACATATTAAAGGGGTCATGCACCACAGGAGGTAGAGTGTTTAGGGTGGCAGATAAGGTGTCCATCAAGCAGGCTATTTTGAAGCATTGGTTGCTCTTTCTTGTTCGAGCACATAAGAAATAAATGTAGAAGAAATCCATTCTGCCACACAAGTGGTTTCTATCTTTTTATAGCAAATCTTTTCCTGAAGCCACATGCCATCAAATCTTGACTCGGTATCATGGGTGGCCACTCCCTTCCATGATTCAGGTCACCAGTTCGAGTCTGAACCAAGGCTGTAATGAGATCTGACATGGTATAGCATTGGTGGAAACCAATCTCAGCCTTACTAAGTAGGTGATCAAATGCCATTTTGTAAGATTGTTGATGACACTTTACCATACTAATCCTATCTCTCTTGGTTCCTCTCATACCTTTATCTTCAGTATACGGAGTGACTGAGTCTCTGCAGGCCATTTGGGCAAAACAAACGTTTATAATCCTCCAGGTGAAGAACTCTCATCTCTGTGCTGAGTAGTGTTGGGAGAGTGATACATGATACCATGATATATACCATGATAGACCTGATAAATAGATGGAATACAAAGACTTTGATGTGTCAGCTTGTGCATCATTCTCCAGAAGATACCTAGTTTTTAACCATGATATTTATATGGCTTCTTTATTCAAGTTTCTGGTCAATATGGCAACCAGTGTGTATCTGGTTGGAAACTCTCTTCCTGGAGAAGGTGATTATCTGGAACTTGTGTGGCACGGATGTACTGTAATTTGCCAAATACAAGGAATGTGGTCAAATTCTTGTTGTACATAGGCCAAACAGCTTCATTATCCAGGGGGGAGTGAATAGGAATGAACACAAATAATCAGCAGTCATCTCCCTCCCCTGATGGAAGATGGCCTCAGCACACTGACCAAAGGAGTTCATGCAGTGATGACTTATGGCTAAATAATTGGCATCTAAGGCCTTTGTGCTCAGAATGACTCCAGGTTGTGGAGAGGTATCTACTGATTCTCACTGAGGTCCAACTTTACCAAGGATTCTTGAGGCTACACATAATCAAATATTACCTTGACGTCATGGGGAAATTCCCTTTACTCTGCTTCTATACTTCAAATCCCGGGCAGATGGGGCTCGTTAGCCTTGTCAGGTCATCAGCCTAGGAGAAGGACACTCTGACATAACTCCTACGACCCGAGATCCTCGCTGTCGCTGTCCCAGCTTGCTAGGCTATGGCAGATGAACCCTGGGTGGAAAGGGTGGGGCCAGAACAGCGCACACTGCACTCCACCTAAAATACCACTGCGCAGGCTGAAGGACACGCCTACATCTACAATCATCCTATAGCACTTCCCTCGCAGCCGCTGGGCCTGCCTATCCCGTATTGGCCTCATCAGCCACCAGCAAGCCTGCAGCAGACATGGGCAGCCCCCTTCTTAAATCTTCATTCGCAAATCCAAGCCATGATGATGAATCTAGTGTTGAATTGGCTGATGATCTCCTGTCTGCTTGCCATCAAGCTCACCATTGGCAAGATGTAAGTCGATACCTATGATTGAAGTCTGACGATCGATCAGAACTCCAGAAGTAGAGGCCCAATGGCTGGATCCCTGAGTCTGCGGCTCTCTGTGAGTTCGCTGGGGAAGTTGAAGGCCCAGTGTCTGCAAAACCACAAGTGTGCTGGAGGCTGCCAATGGCCAGTACTGGGGTTAGAGGATTATGTATGTGCATGGAAGGGAAGAACAGAGCTTGTTTTGCTCTTATTGCTTTGCGTTTGGTGTGATCTATTTCCTTGTGTTCTATGTTGTTCTGCTGAACATTGTGTGCTGGAATGTCTGCCAGCACTTGTGGTCTGCATCAGCATATCACTGGGTGTTTTGGTTGTTAATGTAAACAACACATTTCAATGTAATGTGATAAAAAAAAACACTTGAATCCGAATCTGAACCAGAAGCTTTACACCCTGTACCACCAGATAAACACTGAGTATCCAAGAAGCACAGACAGGAGGTGGTGCACGGGTGGGAGAAGAAGCTGAAGCAAGGAAAGGGAGAATGTAATGAACACACCCTCATCTGTCACAGTTGTGAACAAGTTGAGCAATACACACAAAACATTGGAGGAACTCAGCAGGTCAGGCAGCATCTATGCAGGGGAATAAACATGTTTCAATAGACAATAGACAATAGGTTCAGGAGTAGGCTATTCGGCCCTTCGAGCCAGCACCGCCATTCACTATGATTATGGCTGATCATCCATAATCAGTATCCAGTTCCTGCCTTCTCCCCATAACCTTTGATTCCACTATCTTTAAGAGCTCTATCCATCTGTTTCTTGAAAGCATCCAGAGACTTGGCCTCCACTGCCTTCTGGGGCAGAGCATTCCACATATCCACCTCTCTCTGGGTGAAGAAGTTTTTTCCTCAACTCCGTTCTAAATGGCCTACCCCTTATTCTGAAACTGTGGCCTCTGGTTCTGGACTCACCCATCAGTGGGAACATGCTTCTTGCCTCCAGGGTGTCCAATCCCTTCATAATCTTACATATTTCAATCAGATTCCCTCTCATCCTTCTAAATTCCAGTGTATACAAGCCCAGTCGCTCCAATCTTTCGACATATGACAGTCCCGCCATCCCGGGAATTATCCTTGTGAACCTACGCTGCACTCCCTCAACAGCAAGAATGTCCTTCCTCAAATTTGGACACAAAAACTGCACACAATACTCCAGGTGTGGTCTCACCAGGGTCCTGTACAGTTCCAGAAGGACCTCTTTGCCCTTATGCTCAGTTCCCCTTGTCATGATGGCCAGCATACCCTTAGCTTTCTTCACTGCCTGCTGTACCTGCATGCTTGCTTTCAGTGACTGATGTACAAGAACACCTAGATCTCGTTGTACTTCCCCTTTTCCTAACTTGACTCCATTTAAATAATAATCTGCCTTCCTGTTCTTGCCACCAAAGTGGATAACCTTACATTTATCCACATTAAACTGCATCTGCCATGCATCTGCCCACTCACCCAGCCTGTCCAAGTCACCTTGCATTCTCATAACATCCTCCTCACATTTCACACTGCCACCCAGCTTTGTGTCATCTGCAAATTTGCTACTGTTACTTTTAATCCCTTCATCTAAATCATTAATGAATATTGTAAACAGCTGCTGTCCCAGCACTGAACCCTGCGGTACCCCACTGGTCACCGCCTGCCATTCCGAAAGGGACACCCGTTAATCGCTACTCTTTGTTTCCTGTCAGCCAGCCAATTTTCAATCCATGTCAGTACTCTGCCACCAATATCATGTGCCCTAATATTGTCCACTAATCTCCTATGTGGGACTTTATCAATGGCTTTCTGAAAGTCCAGGTACACTATATCCACTGGCTCTCCCTTGTTCATTTTCATAGTTACATCCTCAAAAAATTCCAGAAGATTAGTCAAACAACAGGAATTCTGCAGATGCTGGAAATTCAAGCAACATACATCAAAGTTGCTGGTGAACGCAGCAGGCCAAGCAGCATCTATAGGAAGAGGCGCAGTCGACGTTTCAGGCCGAGACCCTTCGTCAGGACTAACTGAAGGAAGAGTGAGTAAGGGATTTGAAAGCTGGAGGGGAAGGGGGAGATGCAAAATGATAGGAGAAGACAGGAGGGGGAGGGATAGATCCGAGAGCTGGACAGGTGATAGGCAAAAGGGGATACGAGAGGATCATGGGACAGGAGGTCCGGGAAGAACGACGGGGGTGGGGGGGGGACCCAGAGGATGGGCAAGAGGTATATTCAGAGGGACAGAGGGAGAAAAAGGAGAGTGAGAGAAAGAATGTGTGCATAAAAATGAGTAACAGATGGGGTACGAGGGGGAGGTGGGGCCTTAGCGGAAGTTAGAGAAGTCGATGTTCATGCCATCAGGTTGGAGGCTACCCAGACGGAATATAAGGTGTTGTTCCTCCAACCTGAGTGTGGCTTCACCTTACAGTCGAGGAGGCCGTGGATAGACATGTCAGAATGGCAATGGGATGTGGAATTAAAATGTGTGGCCACTGGGAGATCCTGCTTTCTCTGGCGGACAGAGCGTAGATGTTCAGCAAAGCGGTCTGCCAGTCTGCGTCGGGTCTCACCAATCTATAAAAGGCCACATCGGGAGCACCGGACGCAGTATATCACCCCAGTCGACTCACAGGTGAAGTGATGCCTCACCTGGAAGGACTGTTTGGGGCCCTGAATGGTGGTGAGGGAGGAAGTGTAAGGGCATGTGTAGCACTTGTTCTGCTTACACGGATAAGTGCCAGGAGGGAGATCAGTGGGGAGGGATGGGGGGGACGAATGGACAAGGGAGTTGTGTAGGGAGCGATCCCTGCGGAATGCGGGGGGGGGAGGGAAAGATGTGCTTAGTGGTGGGATCCCGTTGGAGGTGGCGGAAGTTACGGAGAATAATATGTTGGACCCGGAGGCTGGTGGGGTGGTAGGTGAGGACCAGGGGAACCCTATTCCTAGTGGAGTGGTGGGAGGATGGAGTGAGAGCAGATGTACGTGAAATGGGGGAGATGTGTTTAAGAGCAGAGTTGATAGTGGAGGAAGGGAAGCCCCTTTCTTTAAAAAATGAAGACATCTCCCTCGTCCTAGAATGAAAAGCCTCATCCTGAGAGCAGATGCGGCGGAGACGGAGGAATTGCGAGAAGGAGATGGCGTTTTTGCAAGAGACAGGGTGAGAAGAGGAATAGTCCAGATAGCTGTGAGAGTCAGTAGGCTTATAGTAGACATCAGTGGATAAGCTGTCTCCAGAGACAGAGACAGAAAGATCTGGAAAGGGGAGGGAGGTGTCGGAAATGGACCAGGTAAACTTGAGGGCAGGGTGAAAGTTGGAGGCAAAGTTAATAAAGTCAACGAGTTCTGCATGCGTGCAGGAAGCAGCGCCAATGCAGTCGTCGATGTAGCGAAGGAAAAGTGGGGGACAGATACCAGAATAGGCACGGAACATAGATTGTTCCACAAACCCAACAAAAAGGCAGGCATAGCTAGGACCCATACGGGTGCCCATAGCTACACCTTTAGTTTGGAGGAAATGGGAGGAGCAAAAGGAGAAATTATTAAGAGTAAGGACTAATTCCGCTAGACGGAGCAGAGTGGTGGTAGAGGGGAACTGATTAGGTCTGGAATCCAAAAAGAAGCGTAGAGCTTTGAGACCTTCCTGATGGGGGATGGAAGTATATAAGGACTGGACATCCATGGTGAAAATAAAGCGGTGGGGGCCAGGGAACTTAAAATCATCGAAAAGTTTAAGAGCGTGAGAAGTGTCACGAACATAGGTCGGAAGGGATTGAACAAGGGGTGATAAAACAGTGTCGAGGTATGCAGAAACGAGTTCGGTGGGGCAGGAGCAAGCTGAGACAATAGGTCGGCCAGGACAGGCAGGTTTGTGGATCTTGGGTAGGAGGTAGAAACGGGAAGTGCGGGGTGTGGGAACTATAAGGTTGGTAGCAGTGGATGGGAGATCCCCTGAGCGGATAAAGTCGGTGATAGTGTGGGAGACAATGGCCTGGTGCTCCTTAGTGGGGTCACGATCGAGGGGTAAATAAGAGGAGGTATCGGCGAGAAGATTAGTCAAGCACGATTTTCCCTTCATAGATCCATGCTGACTTGGACCTATCCTGTTACTGCCATCCAAATGTGTCGTAATTTCATCTTTTATAATTGACTCCAGCATCTTTCCCACCACTGACATCAGGCTAACCAGTCTATAATTCCCTGTTTTCTCTCTCCCTCCTTTCTTGAAAAGTGGGACAACATTAGCCACCATCCAATCCATGGGAACTGGTCCTGAATCTATAGAACATTGGAAAATGATTACCAATGCGTCCACAATTTCTAAAGCCACGTCCTTAAGTACCCTGGGATGCAGGCCATCAGGTCCCGGGGACTTATCAGCCTTCAGAACCAACAGTCTATCCAACACCATTTCCTGCCTAATATAAATTTTCTTCAGTTCATCCATTACCCTAGGTCCTTTGGCCACTATTATATCTGGGAGATTGTTTCTGTCTTCCCTAGTGAGGACAGATCCAAAGTACCTGTTCAACTCGTCTGCCATTTCCTTGTTCCCCATAATGAATTCACCCCTTTCTGTCTTCAAGGGCCCAATTTTGGTCTTAACTATTTATTTCCTTTTCACATACCTAAAGAAGCTTTTACTATCCTCCTTTATATTCTTAGCTTGTTTATATTCGTACCTCATTTTTTTCTCCACGTATTACCTTTTTAGTTATCTTCTGTTGCTCTTTAAAAGTTTTCCAATCCTCTGGCTTCCCACTCATCTTTGCTATGTTATACTTCTTCTCTTTTATTTTTATACTGTCCCTTACTTCTCTTGTCAGCCACGGCCTCCCCTTACTCCCCTTAGGATCTTTCTTCCTCTTTGGAATGAACTGATCCTGCACCTTCTGCATTATTCCCAGAAATACCTGCCATTGTTGTTCCACTGACATCCCTGCTAGGGTATTGTTCCATTGATCTTTGGCCAGCTCCTCCCTCATAGCTCCATAGTTCCCTTTGTTCAACTGTAATACCGACACTTCCGATTTTCCCTTCTCCCTCTCAATTTGTAGATTAAAACTTATCATATTATGGTCACTACCTCCTAATGGCTCCTTTACCTCGAGGTCCCTGATCAAATCCGGTTCATTACACAACACTAAATCTAGAATTGCCTTCTCCCTGGTAGGCTCCAGTACAAGCTGTTCTAAGAATTCATCCCAGAGGCACTCCATAAACTCCCTTTCTTGGGGTCCAGTACCAACCTGATTCTTCCAGTCTACCTGCATGTTGAAATCCCCCATAACAACTGTAGCATTACCTTTGCTACATGCCAATTTTAACTCTTGATTCACCTTATACCCTACATCCAGACTACTGTTTGGGGGCCTGTAGATAACTCCCATTAGGGTCTTTCTACCCTTACATTTTCTCAGTTCTATCCATACTGACTCTACGTCTCCTGATTCTATATCCCCCCTCGCAAGGGACTGAATATCATTCCTCACCAACAGAGGCACCCCACCCCCTCTGCTCATCAGTCTGTCCTTTCGATAGGACGTATACCCTTGAATACTCATTTCCCAGGCCCTGTCCACTTGAAGCCATGTCTCTGTTATTCTTACAACATCATACTGACCAATTTCCAACTGTGCCTCAAGCCCATCCACTTTATTTCTTATACTTCGTGCATTCATATACAATACTTTTAATTCATTACTCCCCTCACCTCCCATATCAATTCCTATATCACTTGGCCATACTGTACGATCCCTTCTTGAGCTTTCTGCTCTGTTGATTCTGTTGTCTTTCTTAATTTTCTTATCCTCACTTTCCGTTTATCTACATCCTTATATTTCCAGTTCGTTCCCCCCCCCCACGACTTAGTTTAATCACACCCATGTTGCAGTGGCAAACCTGCCTGCCAGAATGCTGGTCCCCCGCCTATTAAGGTGCAACCTGTCCCTTTTGTACAATTCATCCTTACCCCAAAACATACCCCAGTGGTCCAAGAATGTAAATCCTTGCTTCCTGCACCAGTTCCTCAGCCACACATTCAGATCCATTATCTCCCTGTTCCTGCCCTCTCCAGCACGAGGAACTGGAAACAAACCGGAGATAACCACCTTGAAAGTCCCGCTTTTCAGCCTTCTTCCAAGTTTTCTGAATTCACTCTGTAGAATGTCTTTCCTCTTCTTCCCCACGTCATTTGTGCCGACATGACCCTTCAAACCATAACCCTTCACCAGGACTGGAAAGGAAGGGGGCAAAAGCCAGAATAAGATGGTGGGAGGAAGGCAAGGAGCACCCTCTTTGGTGTAATGGGGAAATAAATTCGTCTTTGCTTCTACAATTCAAGTGTTGGATAAGTCTGAACAAACTCCTTATCCTTCAGTGTTCAGTACAGTTCTAGTGATCCTACATAAAGCAGAATGGTGGTGAAAGTCTGCCAATTTTCAAGGAGCCACACAGTATGGAAACAAGCTTTTTGCCCCGTTGAGTCTGCACTAACCACTTACACTAAATTTATACTAATCCCATTTGTTCTATGGATTGTCCTACATTCCCAACAATCACCTCCAGATTCTACCATTCACCTACACATTCGGGGCAGTTTGCATACCTTTGCACTGTGGGAAGAAACCATAGCACCCAGAGGAAAGCCACGGGGTCACAGAGAGAATGTGAAAACTCTCCTCAGACAGGTGGTAGAGGAGGCCACAACTATATCCCCTCCATTTCCTAACCACTTCCGCAATAAACTATTTTCTGATTTGTTAATACATGTCAGCAGATGCATCACTGCTGGGTCTGAATTCTAGACTCACCAACATCACAGTGGCAATACCTTGATGAGACAGATTGCAATGGTTCAAAAGTGGCTTATCAACGAGTAATTTGAGATTGGCAATATGTGCTGATTTTGGCATCAATGCCCGATGCCAAAAAAATAAGTAGAAGAAAATTAGTAAAGTCTTGAAGAACTGTTTATTCCTCTCCAAAGATGCTGCCTGACCTGTTGACTTCTTCCAGCATTTTGTGTGTTACTCTGGATTGGCAGCATCTGCAGAATTTCTTGTGTTTAAGTAGAGGAAAAGCTGTGCATTTGTGTAATGTATCTCCTGTGATTTTGAGGTTATTGGAGGGATAAAAGCATAAATAGGACTGAAAATATAAAGAGGCTGCTAGGCAACCAAAAAAAAACAATTAACAATGGAAGCGACCATTATTCATTGTACCTTTGGGATAGCAAGTTTCTCTCCTTGGCATTCTTCACCATCAGAACAAACTGAGGACTCGCTGAATGACACCAGTGGATTTATTCTTGGCTTGTGGATGGGCTGGAAGGTCAGCTGGGTGCTGAGCAGATTGCTGACAGCTCTCAAGGAGGTACTGACATTGGGAGGCAAGGAAGGTTCAGCCAACAGGTCTGTAATTAGTCCATGAGCTTCACCCATCACAGCTATATCGACGGTGACACTAGTGCCTGAAGACTGAAAGAAAATTAAAAACTCTCAATATGTTATTTCAATAATCAAGGTCTGACAAGACACAGCAATTTTTATTCTTCATTCTGCACCTTATACATACATACTCAGGTTATAATTCAGATTATTTTTCCATACTATGGAACTTCAACCAGTCTGACAGATGCTTGTTGCAAAGTTAACTCCATAAATCACAATGAGTGTTCTCTGCTCTTTTGTGGTCAAACTTTCTTTATTCCTCATTGATCCATAAATATTCAAGTACATTCTAAGGTGAAGAAGTAGTGAAAATAATGATTCCACGTGGAATATTTTCACTGACTACCAATATCCTCTTTCAGCAATGATACCACTTTTAATGTCAAGCATAATTTAAATTAACTAATGCTCATTAACACACCTTGAATTTGCCATTTGCATTCTAATCCTAATTTTAAAGCCTTATAACTTTGTTACTTAGCATTAATAATCTATATGTGTTCAATATAGATGTGACCCAGAATTGGTTAAAGATAATTGACCTGAAGCATAAACTCTGTTTCTCTTTCAAGATGATGTTTGGCCTGCTGTTTATCTCCACCATATTCAGTTCTTATTCCAGAATTTAAGCATTTGCAGTTATATTTTATATTTGAAGATTGAATATTGTTTATTGTCTCCCTTAATAATAATACATCCATTTCTAACAGAGATGAGGAGGAATTTCTTTAGCCACAGGGTAGTGAATATGTGGAATTTACAGATGACTGGGGCAACCACTCATATTTAAAGCTGAGGTTGGTAGGCTCTTGATTAGTCAAGGTGTCAAATGTTATGGGGAGAAGGCAGGAGAATGGGGTTGAGAGGATAATAAATCAGCCATGATGGAATGGCAGAGCAGACTCTGAAAGTTGAATTGCCTAATTCTGCTCCTATGTCTTATGGAGATATAAAACATCACTTTCCAGTTAGGCATGCTGCATATCTCCTGAGTCAGTAACAAATACTTCAACTTTAGGTAATTTGCACTTTTTGTTCTGTTTGTATCAGAACTGAACATCTTGGCTCATTTTTTCTTTTCTATAAGTATAGTCTGGGCTGTTAGACACGTCCCAAACCCTTATCATTAGCAATACAGTACACAGACAGCAAAACATAATTTGATTCCAAATGATCTCCAACTGTCATATTAAACAACATGATCTCATCCTTCCATAGATATTTTCCTTGTTGTATCCATTCCCTCCACCACCAAACCTGCAACTGAAAACTGACAAAGAGCCTGGGGTCACAAACCTGAATTATTTCCCTTTCCACATTTGCTTCTTGATTTTTGTCAGTGCATTTTCCCATTTTTATTACAAATTTAGTACTTAGCAAATCCTACGCAAATTAGAATTTGGTACCCTTGACAATTGCCTCATTGAAAATTATCTTCTTGTTTCTTCTATAGTATAGTATAGTAAATACTGTTGCTATGGAAGAATAATAAAGTCATTAAAAATGAAGAAATCCAGTTTAGTATGTATTAGTATTAGTCTCTTAAAATGTAATCAGTCAATGGCATCTCTAAGATATTAAAAATGAATCAATAATTTATTTAGTTAGTTGATAGATTGCTGATTAACTTTGCTTACTGCAGTGTAAGTTCAGAATATTTTAAGCCTCTGACTGAATCTTCCACCAATTAAATCCATTAGCTGTGACTTTAAGATCTGATTCATTGTGACTGGGTGAGCTGTTGAATGCTTTACACTGCTCTTTTATATTACATTCTATGAGCTTCCCATTTGTGAGTTGTCTCCAGGATTTAAAACGTTGATTAGACATTTCATTAGCACTTTGATATCAAACTTTCCTGAGATGCCTGAGAAAAATGTTTTTTTGTTTCTTTGTATCAATCCATTGGGTAAGGGTTTAATATCTGCTATTCGGGGGGGGGGGGGGGAGAAAAAGAAATAAATAATGTTCAATGTGGATCTCAATAGGAAACCCATCTTTGGTTGTCTTTATCGCAGATTAGCAATAGCGTATTTGATGGGTGCATATGGAGTAAAATAACACTGCCTGGTTTGTCCCATTGCCCGAGATGAGCTTCTACCATACTGTTTCTCATGAAGCTACAATAAGACAGAATCAATGCATACCTTATCTATCAATCAATGGGAGACAAATCTATCAAAGGAATTGGATAAACTGTTGCAATTGGACTTCCCGAGATCAACTTAAAACACAGAATAAAACTCTGTTTCTTCAATGGTAGTTTGTTTATGTTGTAATGAAGGTAGACATCAACATGCATAACGTAATTGATTGAAGAAAGTTGTTGATTGATTTCAAGCCAGTCAGGCCAATGAGCCAGCATTATCTGTTGTATTTTTGTAATTGGTGATATTGTTAAATTGGGTGATTGAAATAACATATGGTTCATGAATTGATTCCCTAGCTCGTTCTAAGAATTCATTCTCCCTTACAGAAGGGAAAAATTTGCTTTCAATAAGGCAGCAAACAGAATTCAATTTTCAAAGAGTTGACCTACCTAAAATTTTATGGTCTGCAGCAATAAGTGACATTGCAGTATCTCAGTAAATTGCTTCTACACAGGAGCCAGACAGTAGAAGCTGGAGCCTTGTCCTGTGCCAGTTTTGGGAACTTTTTACACTAATGTGGAGATTTTATTCTCGATGCTTCATCCAAAAAAAATCTTCGCAAGAATAAAAATGCAAATATATAAGAGTGTGTCAATTTTAATTAATGCACTTTTGTTATAAGCGTAAATAAACACTTGAGGAACCAACTTCGGAAAGTGAGATATCCTTTTTCAAAACAAAAAAAACAAATGAGAGACATGCATAAGTCCTTCCTTGCTTTGTGTTACTGTGAACACACATGCTCACTTCAGGCCACAATGGCTACGCCACACTGACAGTGTACAACTTTCCATAAAAAGGCACTCTTTATAAAGCCTCAGCTGTAAAAAAGAGAAATTACGCAGGCTTAGGTGGAAAACTTCGGACCCTGTCATTCAAATTGAAATAACTATTCCTTTTGAAAAGCTGCACAGAGCTAAGTGCTGCGGCAAATGATAAAATCTGATTAATTTGCTGTAATTTTAAGCTGGTCAATGAATTTCAGATGGAGCCCTGGTTTTCTGTAAACATTTTTTTGCTAAGTTTAAAAAAGATATGAGATTACACCCAAATCTGATTAGAGGTAGCAACAGGTTTTCAATAGGAGGTGTCTTGCAATTTCCCAATTGCGCTGTTGACTGCCTATACATGTAAAACCTCACGGTGCTTATACATACTGGCATGGATTCTCAATTACTTGTGACCAGTCAAAGCAATAGACAACGAAAGATAAGTATACCCCACCACAATGTTAAGTGGATAGCTTATGGAGACTTGATTGGCAAAATTAACATGGCCCTCTGCCTTCTTGGAAAGAACTATTTTGGATCACAAGGTCCAAAATAAAAAAAAAATATCAGCTTTGAGTTTACAAGTTATTGCAGAATTTCCCTAATTTACAGAGTCTTTAAAATTCTACTGTTGCTTCCAAGCTGTGGGAGTAGGATTGATGTGCGAAGATTCCTCAGTTACTTGTATAAAAGTCTCAGTTAACAGGATCAGAAAAGGACTGAAGGTAGTAGGCAGTATTATTTTCAGAAAGTTACGGATATTGACTATGACGAGGTCTGTAAGATTATTTCATGCGTACCATTTACTTGTGCAACTTTGAATCTTGAAAATTGACCCTGTCTATTATTTGCCTCTCTTATCCTCAGACTACAGACAATGGTGCTTGCCAATTTTGGATTTGCTTTTGGATGACAGGCAGTGATGGCTGAAGACAGAAATCCATCTCATACCATGGGGTATACCAAACAATATTATTTCACTGTTTCATATTCCCATCCAACATTCTATTCCAAGTCTCCACTATAGACGACCAAATATGCTACTGATGTTCCTGATGACTTTCGACACAGGTGTGAGCTCATAGGTTAAAAGTAATGATAATATTCCTCTGGATTTCCAACATCTGGATAATCACTTGTGTTTATGTGGGATTTAAATTTGGTGCCATTGGATTACACTAATGACATTTGCAGCCCTTATGTTACAGTGTTATGCTAAAGGCAGTGATGTTTCTGCCTTTTGAGTGTAGGTAGAAATCTTGGATGCTTTTGAATTATAGGCAGTATTGCTCACTTTCTTTGGTATTTGGTTTGCCTGGTTTACAAACAGTGACGTTTGCGCTGCCTGGTTCATAAACGGGATGTTTGCAAACTCTGGATTATAGACAGCACACTCCAATAGCTGTGAAGTTTACTGCCATTGGAGTGCAGACTACACAATCTGCTGTGTGAACAATCAAGGGAAAAAGAGTAATCTACTTAGTCCATTAAATCCACATACAAGGTAGTTGTCATGTGCAGTTTCAAAGAGCTGTAGGGCTATTGAAAAAAAATTCACAGCATCTTAAAAGTTAAAAGATCAACCATTTTAGTTAGACCTCCCCCAAACCTCCCTATTACCCCCATTACTGCACTGCTGTGTAAATATTTTAAATCATCTTTTACACATGGAGGCATTAATGTATTTATGCTCATTTTAGTCCACATCTGTACTTTAACTGCTAACTTTATATTTTATATAATTCTTTTCAATTTCTGAAAATTGCTGCTTCTTGCTGCATGCCATGTAACACAATGCAGCAAATTGCTAATATATGTAACAGTATATATGGTGAATGAAGTTGACCCCTCAACCAAAGGAAAATTTTGAAAAATAACCTGTAAGCTCTTCAGCATTTTAATGTAAATTATGCTAATTAAATGGGGTTACCTTTTGATTATCTGGTAATTATTTCCTGAGTTAAGTTTACCACCTGCAGGAAGGGGATTGGACACTCGGTGGCAAAGAGTTAAAAAGAGACAATGTGAATGGTGTGTCAATACTGCACATATCTACATAAAGGACACAAAAATGGGACCAATATCAGCTTTCACTTTCCTCACTTCCTCAATTCTGGGCAGTTGTATTCAGTACTTCCAAGTCTTAACATAGGGTTGTCATGGAAACCAATGAAGGACATTACATTTCACATCATTATTTTTTAAAGTGTCGCTTTTGATTGTAAGATACACATTGGTGAGCAACACAATTTGGGAATGACGTAAAGAACACTGCAGCAAAGCCTAATCAGGTGTCAAAAGCCATTGATTTACTGCTTATATTATTAAGCAAAATAAAACATTATGACTAAACCCACATTCTGGGCAAGGTGAAGTAAAAAACTGAGAATTTTGAAAGCCATAGTACTCTACATTTCTTAGCAGGTAGAATAACACCTACCTGTTGTGAAGTCATCACAGTCGGGGTCTAATGCACAACAACAATAACCTATATTTGAATACCATTTCTCTTCAGGTTTCACTGGTGTGTAAAACCGAAATTTGGCACCCAGTCACATTAAAGGTGATTAGAACTTTATCCACATTTAAAAAGATGTTTTAAATGCAAAACTTAGTGTTAATGACTTATAGAAATAGTATTCTGGAGCGTGCGGGCTGGCGGGTTAAAAGTTTTAGCTACGACTAAAAATATGTGATAGGGACCAACATGGAGATAACAGCACTTTGGGCCTCTGAGTTCATGTTGACCATCCATCATCCATCCCACTTATCCTACACTAGTCTGAATTTTTAATCTCTGCACATTTCCATCAATTTCCCCCAAATCTTACCACTCAACTGCACGAGAACAGTTGAACAATTAACCTACCAAACTGCACATTTTAAGAATTGACAGAAGGCTAGTAAACCTCAAAGGTCATAAATGACTGAGGTTCTGAAAGAAACCTCAGAATCAGGACAGGTAACATTGTGAAATAATTACTAAAATGAGGCCCAGTAGATTTTTCAGTGATTTCCTCCACATACTCTGGTTTCCTCCCACATGCCAGAGAAGTGTAGATTGGGAGGTTAACTGCCCACTGTAAATTGCCCTGCATGTGTTAATGAGTGGAAAAATCTGATGAGCTGACACAAATGCAGGGGAAATAAACTGGGAATAGGGAAGATCAGTGTAAATGGTTATTTGATGTTTGATACAGACTCAGGTTGGAAGATTTCCTTCTGTGCTGTGTAACTAACATGGGTGATGAGTGAATGAATCAGAAGTCAGACTACGAACAGCAACATTTGGGATGAACTCAGAGGATCCAGGGTGTTATGTTTTGTAACCCCAAAACAAAAAAAAAATTGAAAAAAAAGTGGAGCTGGGAGATGTGTGTTTACTTCAATTTTACTTTAAGCGAGGCATGCCCCTATGATGTGTTGGCGTAATGACGCATGACATTCACATACTTTTATACATAACCCATAATGAATTATGTTAACAACTGTAGCGCTTTGTAAGCCGTCACTGCTAATATAATGGCCTCTCTGTAATGTTTCACTGCTAAGGTAATGGTTTCTCTGTAGCATTAATGTTTGGGTTATGACTAGAGATAATGGGGCCTTTGAAATGTATGTTAGCCAATGAGAGGCATGTTGTTCTTTCTTGTGGGTCTGGCAGCAGGGATTTTGTGGTCTTTTGTCGGCGAGAGATGAAAAGAGAAGGTGCAAGTGGGAAGAGTTGGTAGACAGCTGGACAGAGAGGACTCACAGCGAGGGTCCAAGAGTCAGCGACGCTCGGAGGAGGTCGATGGGGGTCGAATGGACGAATCCATGAGCTCCAACGTGCACTTTAGACTGGTTCATTAAAATGGGCCCTTTTTCTTTTTATTTTCTTTACTAACCCTACAGTCAGATTAAGATTTATAAAGTTCAATCATTTAATTGCATACGGTGTACTGTCTGATATTTTGCGGTTCAGATTTGTAACCGGGCAACACATCAAGCAGCATCTACACAAACGAGATTTCTCAGTTTGGCTGGGCCAGAGGCCATTTTACCCTAGACAAACGTATGCTGGCTGAACCCCAGGGTTACACAATGAAGAATGCTTAATCAAGCAAGATATTTTCAGTATTATTCAAATAAAACTGAAAGATTAAATACACATCACTACTCCCCACTTAGCTATAAACTCCAACTCAATATAGAATGCATCGCAACTTACATACACACACATACATATATATATGTACGTAAAAACACACACACACATACCTATGTATATATGCTATACATGCTATATAATACAACTACTATATAGACATCCATAGCATAGTAAATTCTAAAATTGTCCCATTCAGGTCTAAAGATTTAATCGCTGTGGAGGATTTCTTGCTCTTATAGGATAATGTCTTTCCTGGCAAGAAGGAATCACTCTGCTTGGCAGATGTGACCTGTGGCGATGAAAAGAATCTCAGATTCTGGGGCGCCCTCCATAGTGGTTGTAGGATTTGACGCTGGGACTGCAGGAAGTTGTTCTAACAGCTCCGGACACCTTTCTTCTGGATGTGTTGGCATCTCAAACAGTGCATGGCAAGCTGCTTGATCTGCTGATCCATCTCAGGCTACCAGACAAAAATTTGAGCCAACACATTTATCTGACATGTCTTGATGACCAGCATGTAGCTCCTCTAGTACTTTAACTCTCAGCTTGGATGGTACAATAACTCTCAATCTGCACTTAAGGCAACCACCGTCAATGGCAAGTTCATCTTGGTGCTGATTAAAATGGGGAAGCAGAAATTTCTGATGCATATTCCAGCCATTTTGAGTTGACACATAGAGTCCAGATAGTGTGAGGTCTTTTCTGGTTTCCCTTTGAATCATCTCTGCCGTCATGGGAAGGCTTTGGATTTGTTTCAAGAGGAATGTCCTGTTTTGTTAATTATTCAGGTATTTTCTTTTCCAAGGAAAAATGGGACAATCCATCAGCATTTCTGTGATTAGTAGTCCTCTTGAATTCAATTTTGTAATCGTGTCCTCCAAGAAACAGAACCTATCTCAACATTCATGCTGCTGCTGTTGGTAGAACACTTTTCTATGGATTGAAAATGGATACCAGTGGCTAATGATCAGTAATGAGGGTAAACTCTCTCCCATACAAGTATTAGTTGAAACATTTTACACCCAAATCAGACACAAGGCCTGTCTATCAATGTGTGCATAATTTCTCTCTGCAATGGTACAGGAACCTGATTCAAAGGCAATGGGGCGTTCACTTCCATCACTCATAATATGTGACATGACTGCACCTATACCACAAGGTGAGGCATCACAGGCAAGCTTCGCTGGATAACGTGGATCATAACGTTGGAGTACAGTGTCTGATGTCACCATTTCCTTTGACATTTGGACAGCCACTTTACACTTCTCGATTTGTAGTACTGTAATGAGTTCAAGGGGTGGAGCACAGTAGCCAGGGTTGGCAGAAAACTGTTATAGCAATTGACAAATTCTAAAAAAGACCACAACTGTCACACAACCTTCAGCCTTGGAACATCCACAACTGCTTCAATTTTCTCAGCACACTTGGGTAAATCTTTTGCATCAATGGTGTGACCAATGTAAGTGATGCTTGGCTTAGTGAATTCACACTTGTCATGTCATGCTCTGAGACCATGATCTTCTAACTTTTTTAACATCATCTTGAGATTTTGGAGATGTTCCTTGTCATCCTCACTGGTAACAACAATGCAGCACCTGGTCCAGAGATTTCAGCCAGAATGCAGGTGTTGTTGCTACTCCAAAAATAAGACTATTTATGGTGATAAAGCCCTTTGTGAGTGTTTATGGTGAGAAACACTTTGGACTCTTCTTCCATCTCCATCTGTAGGTAGGCCTCAGCTAAGTCCACTTTGCTGAGTGTTTCCCTCCAGAAAGGATTGCATAGGTATTCTTTATTCTGGGCAGGGGATATTGATCTACATTCAGTACTGTGGTGATGGTGACCTTAAAATCACCACAGATCTTGACAGACCCATTCTTCTTGACTACTAGGACCACAGGCATTGCAAATGGGCTCCAATTAACCTCAGAAAAAATTCTTTCAGCCTCTATTCAATCTAGCTCACTGGCTACTTTATCATCAATGGTATAATGAACCAGGCGGGCTTTGCAAAACCTGGGGCCGGCATTTTCACTTAACATTATCTTACCCTTGAGTTTTCCAATGCCATCCTTGAACACTAGTGTAGCATCATCCAGTACCTTTCTTAATTTGCTTTCTGTTGACCCTTTGCAGGGGATGTGGCATGCAAATGGTGGATGGATCTCACATCAAGCTGTAGCTGTCTCAGCTAATCATGCTCCCATAATGCTAGCCCTCCTGTTTTTACCACAAACAAGCCCAATATGGCCTGTTAATTGTTGTATTTCACTGTCACGAATGTTATTCCCACAGTAGTTATCTTTTCTCCAGTATAAGTTCTTAGTTGGATATCTGCAGGCTTTAGTTCAGTATCTTTAAAATACTGTTCAAACTCATCTTGTGGAATGACTGAAACAGCCAAGCCAGTGTCCAATTCCATTTTAGTTAATTTCCTGTCAACTTATGGTGTAAATCAGATTGCTTTTCTATTGTTAGTTTTCACATTGTAAATGTCAAAGCTATGCAGTCCTGTGTCACTCTCGTCATTATCAGATTTCTTATCAACATCATGCAGATTAGTACTCTTTTTGAAACTGCAACTTAAATTTTTATCTTTATTTCTTTCCAGTGCAACAGCTTTATTTTGATCTGCCCGACATACTCATTTTCTGCAAGTTTCACCTTTAAATCTACGTTGGTTTGGTGTATGTGAGCCCCTGATACATCAGTAGCACAATTTGTTTTGGCCAGGCAGGTTTCTGTTTAGATGTTGCAATTTTGTTTATGCTCGCTTTCTTTCCTGACTGCAACTCAATTGTGTCTCAGGCTGCTGTTTCCATTGATACAGCAATTTCAACTGCTCTTTTAAATGTGAGTTGTGCTTCAGCTAGGAGCATTTTTGAATACTTTCTTGCAAGATTCCACAAACAGAGAACGAGGAAACTTGATAGATTTAAGTGCTCAGCTGAATTGGAAAAGTTGGGTATGGGTTGAATTGAGCTGGTGGAGCACCGGTCTGAGAGCATATTAAAGTGGCAGGGTCTGGACGATTTAAGCACCGGGCTAGATTGAAATAGACGGGGTGTTGGTGACGGAGCCGGGGCATGGGCTGGTTCAAATCACTACTCCGCGAGGTTTACTCATCTCACGACTGAACTCCAACTCGTTAGTCCGTGAGATTTACTCACCTTTGCTCTGAACCATGACTGTGACCTGCAACTATCACAGCGTGAACTCACTTTTGTGAACCTCAGTTCTGAATGCTATTTGCTAACTTTCGTGTTTTGCACAGTTTTTCTCTTTTTTTCCCTCTGCACATTGGGTGTTTTACAGGTCTTCTTTTGTTTTAATGGTTTCTATTGGGTTTCTTTGTTTTGTGGCTGCCTGTAAGAAGAGGAATCTCAAGATTGTATAAAGTATACATACTTTGATAAGAAGTGTACTTTGACATTGACTAAATGATCTCTCAGTGCATCAGTAAGCTGATTACTGAACTGACAATGCTCAGACAATCTCTTCAGTTCAGCTACGAATCCTAAAATATACTGCCCTTCCTTATGATTCTGCTTATGAAACCTAAAACGTTCTGCAATCAACAATGGTTTTGGCTCTAAATGTTTCTGCATTACTTTCACAATATCAGCAAAGATCATTTTGCCTGGTTGGGTTGGAGCTGTCAAACTTTGAAGCAAACTGTATGTCCTTAAACCCAATACATCTAGCAAATCTAGCACTTGCATCTCATTGGCTATATATTTCATTTGCTTCAAAATACTGCTCAATTCATTTAATATATGGCAGCCAGTTATCTTTTTTATGCAATTGAATGTCTTTCTTTCTGATGCAGCCAACTATTTCTGCTTTTTTTAAAATGTATTATTATTAGCACCCAGTACTTACTATTTATGAACCTGTGAATTTGTCCTTTTTTTTGCCTTTTTTTTAACTTGACTGTCTCTGTCACTTCCCAAGGAGTACTGTTGTTTACGTGACTTTTTTTCTGCGCTTTTCTAGCTCATACTTCTCAACTACACTTCAACAGGTAGGTGGTCACCTCAGGTTTGTTTAAAACTTCTTAATCGCCACTGTTTTGAAATGCTAAACCATAAAACTAATTGAAAGGAAAACTTGGAGCTGGGATAGTTCTTGTATGTTCTTAGTTTTACCTTTAGTGAGACATGCACAGATGACATGGAGACGTAATGACATATGCCATTCATATCTCATAATGAATTATGTAAATAACAATTGATTAAAATATATTTACAATATTATGCAAATATTTCTGAAATATTTAAATAAAAACCCATGACAGCAAAAATTGCGGCTCAAATGCGTAGGACATGAAGGAGCTAAATGGATTTCTGCATCTGAACATGTATAACAGCCTGATATAATTATGTACTGAATTTGATATTGATCGTCAGAGCCAAAGGAGAGAATCAGATTTCAGACCACCAGGAGAGGAGATTCTTTGAAAGGACTGATTATGATAAAGGATTGAAGAAACTTGCCTTCAAATGTGAATGCTGCAAAAGTTACTTTTTCATATTATTCAATATTATGTGGATATGTAGACATGCCCTGGTGCTTGTGAACCAAATCCCCAACTATTAGTAAATAGCTCCACTGCCTTGTGGGCAGCCTTGGGAGATACAAAGGCTACGGGGAGTAAACCCAGACAACATATCTGGAGTGGAGCCCCTAAGGCAGCTGGACATCCTTGAACATCCTTCTGGCAGCTCCTGCAGTTAAGCTGGTGCCAAATGTATTGCTTTATAAGCTTTCCATTGGACTACACTGGTGAGTCCGAGTGGGGGATCTTGTCAACTGGGTACCTCAGGATTTCCATACCTTCTGCCCAAGCTTGTGACGATGATCGTCATCACCAATTGCCCTTCAAGACAGACAGGTGCCAACTTGAACCTGATTATATGGGTGAAGAGTATCTGGAAACTTCACTCAAATGAAACGAAGACCCCAGAATACAACAATGTAACATCAAATTTATACCTTTTGAACATTCTTATTTTACAAAAGCAGTGTAACACAAGGGACAAACTGCCCGATGCGGCATGATAGTGTAGAAGTTAGCACAATGCTTTACAGTGCCAGATATAAAACCAGTTTTCCTCCCACATTCCAAAGATGAACAACTAGGGTTAATGAGTTGCTGTATTGAGGATGGAAACGTGGCCCAGCACAATCCCTGCTGAGTTGATTTGACACAAATAATGCATATCATCCGATGTTTCAACTTAAATGTGACAAATAAAGCTAATCTTTTTTTCTGGAGAGGGACATCCCACACGCCTCAAAAAACAATTAAAAACCACCGATATGTTGCAAAAATATAGATTAGCATTTGTTTAGATGAGTGCACTAGATTGGCCAATTAGTCTTCCTCATATGCATTTAAATTGTGGTTAGTTGAAAATTAAACACTGCTTTTCATTTAGAAAACAGACCAAATCCTCCACTAAATTAGTCACCACTGGCTAGTGAGCAGATATACAAACATTTCAAGTGCTGCATTGAACTATATTCATGAAGATCAGACGGAATGAGAATCTGAATGTTTAATCAGGCCAGTTGCGGGGGTCTAATTTTCTGCTAGCTGTGGAATGCAACTCCCTCATTATTTTCCGGAGCAACAAATTACAGGATATTTCTTCAGACCTGGCACTGATACACTGCTCCAGCAGCCCTTGAGGGTCACCTCCACCATTTCAGTAACTTCAACTGGTTTCCAGCCACTGAGCTCTTTTGATGGTTTTGCTCCCACCTATTCTCCCCTTTAGTGCAAGGAGCAATTACAGAACCCACACTGCCACTGTAAAATGCATTTGCTTGATTGAGAGGTTTAGGACTGATGATGAAAGAGAGCTTTCCAACCTATTCCATCTCATTAAAAGCTATCCAAATAGTTTCATACTGCTTCTTTCTCCTATACTTGGTTTTAAAGACTTGAATTACGGAAATTCAACCTTGTACAATTTTCCCTGAATTTTTCAAGATAGAAAAAAAAATTACAGGAATGCAAGCAGGTTCAGGAGTTACGTAATAGGGGAAGCAACCAGTTAATTCAGAAAACAACTAGTCTTGAAAAGAAATCTGTTCATATGTAACCTTCTCCTGGTAGTCAGACATCATTGTCTTTAAGAACACAGGCTCCCATTTCACCATGTGAGGCCACTTAAGAGATTTGTTTTGGAAACTGACAAGTCAATCTCTTCTATTGACACTTATAAGTGCATTTATTAAATAATCTAACATCCATTAATACTTTAAAGCTAGGTGTGCAACATTCTAGTTCTCTGCCATTGTAACTATATAGACAAAACAAGAAATAAATATTGATGTTAATTGACCTTCAGTGAAATTGTAGGAAAAGTCAGTTCACGGACAGCTCTCAGGAACAGAAACTGTGCACAATCTTACTGTTCAGACATGTGACAGTATAGAAGTTTCTATTTGATCTATCTTCAGCAAATTTTCATGCAGCAGAAACCAATGCATAGTAAATCGTTGCATTAAAAGTTTCCTGATATCCCTTTCATAACTTTCTTTAATCTATTCCCTTTGATTTTATGTTTCCTTGTTGAAAACAGTTTCTTATTCACACCATCAAATATCCTTCATAATTTTTGATACTATTTTTAAATCTTCCCTTAACCTTCTACTTCATGGAAAACAAACCTACTTTCTCCTTGACACAGGTATATCTAATTCCTTATACCAGTCTGGTATTATTTCTGGGGCCTTGATATCCTGGTGCAAAACACATTTACGAGTTACTCTGCATCTGATTTACATCAATGTCAAAGCTTTACAAACAAAATCACTAGTCAATTATTTTTCTGATTACAATCAGAACTGCATGATGTGTCTAAAAAAATAAATCTCCAGCCAAAGGAGATTAAAATAAGGAAGTGAGCCCAAATACTTTTGCTGTTATTAGGGCTTTTGTGGTCACATATGTCAGCTCTGAAAGATATTGCACCCCAAGGTTCTCTGCTCTGCAACATTACAGCAAGGTATGGGTAGAAGTCAGTGCAGACCAGAGCTGTTATTACACTTTCAAACTTGGCCAGCAACCTTTGGAGAAAAGCCATGTGAAAAGACAAACTCTGGTTGAAAGCACATGTTCCATACTCTTCTCTTCATGTTGAGACTGCCTTCTGAGATTTGGAGCAGACAATGATTTATAAAGACAAACAGTGAATGTACCTTCAATTCTATTGTTTCTTCCAACTTTTTAAGAAAAATGAAACACAGGAAATGGAACATCTCTCTCTTCATGCCAATACAGAAAACATTGATTTTAAAATGATTTATGGTCAGTGAGAGAATAAATGTAGATTTGCATCCAAATGTACGGGATTTTTTTTTCTGATTAATGATTCATATAAACTATTTTCAATTGAACTAAGCCTCCAGGAACAATGTAAATTCTTAATTGAACAAACATCAGCTATGCAATGAAATGCCTATATCCCATCTGTTTGTGAAATTATTAGATTCCTTTTCTGACACGCACTTTGACAGAAATGACAAAACGTAAGTAGTTTGTTGCAGCCAGGTTCTGTACGTTGCTGTTGCTGCAACACCCCGTCCACTATGTTCCACTCATATATTCCTTTTAATTTTCTGGATTATATTGGATATTCAGTTTGCATCATCTGGATTTGCTTATTGCAAATTCTTAACCTCTCGATAAACTTTGCAACTTCTCCCTTCCACTGAGACTTGCCACTTCTTTAAGAATCTACTTTTCCACCCATGGGGTGAAAACATTTCCAGTTATGTAACAAGCTGCCAGAAGAAGTGATGGAGGCAGGTATATTAACAACATTTAAACAATATTTGGACAGATACATGGATAGGAAAGGTTGAGAGAAATGTGGGTGGGCCAAATTCAGGGAAATGCGACTAGCATTTGGGAATCTTGGTCGGCATGGGCCAGTTGGGCCAAGTATCCTGTTTCCATACTGTGTGACTCCATGATTCTATGCACTTCATCCATCTTTTCCCTCATCAGAGTTGTAGAACATTAAAGTTCTTTGGCCCACCAAGTCTACTCCAAGCAGCAAGCACCTACTCACAATAATCTTATTCTTCCCGTATCCAATAGGTTCCCTCAGATTCTACCTCTCACCTTCTCACTTGGGGCAACTCATACTGACCAATGCACCTACATGTGTTTGGGATGTGGGGGGAAACTGGCACACTCAGAGAATACAAACATGATCACCAGGAAAACATGCAAACTCCACATAGACAGCATCTGAGGAGAGGATTGAACCTGAATCACTGGAGCTGTGAGGCAGCAGTTCTGCAAGCTATGCATTGTGGATGATAGAAAATATAGAATGCAATATAATGGCATGAGCAATGGATCATAGCAAATAATTTGTGGTCCTATCACATCCAGTTGTAACTGGTGGTACACAATTATACATCCACACTCCGTGACGGCAGACCTCAATAAACAAGTCTCAAAAGGCAAAGCTGAAAATGTTTCAACCGTCTTCAACCAGAACTGCCAAATGGAATTCATCTCTGTTTTCAGTTGAAATCTTTGGCCAAGTTCATTTGCTTTGTCATAGGAACTGCCAACAGCAGTGAATACCAAAAAGACCATGGTATTCGTAATGGTTCATTATTGTCAACATATACCAAGATACAGTAAACAGCTTGTATTTCATACTGTTTATACAGATCAAATCATTACATGGTGCATTGAGTTAGAATAAGGTAAAATAATAACAACTCAGAATAAAGTGTAAAAGGTACCAAAAAAAATGCAGTGCAGGCAAACGATAAAACGCAAGATCATAACAAGGCATTGTACAAGACGTTCATTCAAGAGTTTGATAACTGTGGGATAGAAGCTGTCCCTGATCCTGATGGCACATACTTTCAGGGTTTTGTATCTTCAGAACCATGGGAGAGAGGAGAAGAAAAAACGTCTGGAGTGAGTGAGGTGATTGATTATGCTGGTGGCATTATTGAGACAATGAGAAGTGTAGACAGAGTCCATAGAGGGGAGCTTGTTTCTGCAATCTGCTGTCCCAGCCAACATTCCAGCTGTAGTGCTGAAGGTTTATACTCTACAACTAACCACACTCTGAGTTAAGAGGTGACAGTACAGTTACCGCAATAGGATCGGGAAGAAGACATGGAAAATTTCCCAGGTACATCTGGTCTACAAGCAGCAAGACAAATCCAATCCAACTAATGGCTGGTCCACCAGTTTTCTTTCAATCATCGGCAACCTGATGGATGGGGCTATCAACAGTGTTACCAGATGGCATTTACTCACCTGTAACCACATCACTGATGATAATTGATGACAATTCCCAAATATAATCTTAAAATAAACCTTGATAAAGGGCTATTTAAACTAGGGGTTGGTTCACATCCAGTTGTTCCCAGCCTGGGGTTCATGGACCCCTACCATTAGATGGCATAAAAAAGGTTGGCAACCCCTGCTTTAAACACAACTATAAAAGTTACCTTCAAGCAGAATTGCCAAGCTGAAGTGAGTAAACAACTCATTACATCAATAAGTCCAGAAAGGGAGGTGCAGCATTTGGTTATTGGTGGTCCTGGGGTTCATGCTGATTATCGCGGCCCAAAGTCAAAAATGAAGTCAGGAAGTCGGGGTTCATTGGCTGGAGCCAGAGTTGTGAATTTCTGCAAGTCCACTAGGGAAGTTGAAGGTCCAATATCTACGAGCCCGGGTCCAAGGCCACTGGATGCTGAAGATAGCCTGTGCTGGAGTTGGAGGACCGTGTATGTGTGATTTATCTGCTGTTGCTGCTTTGTTGTTTGATGTGTTCTGTGTTGGTCAATGCACATTATAGCCATGCTATGCTGACACTGGAATGTGTGGCAACACTTGCAGGCTGCCCCTAGCACACCTTTACTGTGTGTTTCGATGTACATATGATAAATATATTTGAATAAAACTGAATCTTGAATGTTGGATAGTATCTGACCCAGTGTGGTGTCCACACACTCTGATATAATCAAAATCAAGGGGAAGTGCATTCCATTTGTTAGGGTCACAGGTCAAATGGCATTAGCCTCCAAAAACCACAACCACCTCAACCTAAACAGTTCCCTATGGCAATACCTTTAATCTAACCATCTTCAGCCATTTTCTTTCATCATTAAGTTTGAAGTGTGGGTGTTTGCTAGTGATTTGTTTAACACCATTTGTAACCAGAAAAATGAAGCAGTCCATGCCTGCATGAAGCAACACCTAGACTACAGTGAGTTATGGGCTGTTCGGTGATAAACAACATTCATGCTCCACGCGTGTCAGGCAGTGACCATCTTCAATAAGTGAGAATTTAACTACATACCCTTGAAACTCAATGGTTATTTCCATAAACCTCAGCATCCAGCATTGTTTAGTGGCTATAATAAAAAGATTGGGTACTGGGTATCCTGCAGCAAATTACTTACCTCCAGAGATCTTCTACAGCCTATACTAGTCAAGAATTTGATGGATTACTCTCTACTCTTTGAATTAAATTCAACTTTAAGAACTGGCAAAAAGATACATTAGATAGACTAGATAGATTAGGTTAGATTTGATTCAACTTTATTGTCATTGTGCCAAGTACAGATACAAAGCCAATGAAATGCAATTAGCATTTACAATAACCAATTAACCTACCTGCTACGTCTTTGGACTGTGGGAGAAAACTGAAGCACCCTCGGAGGATGAACAGACTCCTTACAGAATGGAACTGGAATTAAACTCCAAACTCCAGAACATCCTGAGCTGTAGTAGCTTTGGGCTAGCCACTACACTACCACAGTGCTGAGAAGTGACCTCACTTAAGTACTGAATGGAAGTTAATGAAAAATAGAAAAGTGCTGCATAAAGCAAGAAAGTGAAGATCTTGATTGTGTATTGAATGAGTGGATTCATCAGCATCGGAGTGAACATATGCCACTTAACAGGATGCTGATTGTGAAACAAGCAAACTGATGATGACGAACTGATTATTGAAGGTGTTTGTGAATATTCAGCAGTCCTTGTCTTACACTTGGTCATAACACATAGGTACTGACGCAACCGTTCAGTGTGTTAAATTTTTCATCCAGCATTGTACAGTGGCTATAATAAAAGATTGGGTACTGGGAAAATTACCTACCTCCAGAGATCTTCTACAACCTATACTAGTCAAGAATTTGATGGATTACTCTCTACTCTTCAAATTGAGTTTAACTTTAAGAACTGGCAAAAAGATCAGAAACACACAAGAGAAAGCAGCTTATCAATTAGTACCTCATTCCCTTCACCAGGGAGACCACAGAGCGTTTCATCTACTAAATGCACTGCAGTTACTTGACAAGATTATGCCAACAGCACCTCCAAAATGTACAAGAAATTTTACGAAGCAGCAAGTGCATAGAAACAGTATCTCTTTCAGACTCCCTTTCAAGTCACATATCCTTCTTACCATGAATCCTGTAGTTAGTCCTTCACTGTCACTTGGTTTAATTTTGGAACTCTTTTCCTAACAGCATTGAGGAAGTACCTGTGTCAGAAGGACAGCCATCATTCAAAAGGATGGTTCACCATATCCTTCTAAAGAACAGTCACGGAGGGCCAATACATGCTGAGCTTCCAGCCAGCATTGTCCTAATGACTTAAATAAAAATCACTGACTCTGGTCATGCAATCCATCACTCCGGATCTTCCTTGTTAACTTATAGTTATACAATAATGCAGCATGGAAGTTAGCTATTCAGCCCAACAGAAGAATAGAAATCATCAAGATAAGCCATATGCATGTCTTTGGCCCATATCCTAAGCCCCTCCATGTACATATCCAAATACCATGAGAACAAACAACAATGTCATAGGCAAAGGGAGAGCTCTAACACAGAAACAAATCCTTCATAAAAAATCAGCCTCCTCTCCACTAACTCTTTCTATAGTTCCTATTACTTTGGCAAAGCAGCCAACATTATCAAAGACCCTTCCCACCTGTCATTCTTTCTTCTCCCTACATTCCATTAGGCAGAAGAATTAAAAACTTGAAAACACACACCGTCAAAGTCAAGGACAACTTCTACGTTGTTGTTACAAGACTCTTGAATGGACCCCTTGCATCTTATTTGTCTAGCTCGACAGTATACCTCTTTAATGGCAACGGTAATACCAAACAGCTTTCTGCATTCTATTCTACAAATTTCTATCTACAGAAACTGATACTTAACTTCAAATTTAGACTCCATCCTAATGCAATCGTCAAATAAAAAATGAATTTTTACAAAATCTAAAGTTTAAACTGCATGAATTAGAATACTATATGCAATATTCCTATAACCAAACATCATCTATTGATGGTAAGTACTATTAAGCAATATTGGCAGATCTCCATAACACTGACTGAGTTCAGTCCAAGCATATATTGTTAAACAACAAGAGGAACATTAGCCAGCATATTGTGCAAGAGTAAGTTAAAAGATTATTAGATGTAGAAGGAAAATAAAATTCTAAATATGCTGCAAAATAAACTCAGCTCAGCCATTGAAAGTCAGATGAACTTCAGTCATTTACTAAAGAGTTATAAGAGTTGCTCACATAAAAAAAGATGGTAAGTGAAAACCTCTAACAATATAAATTGGCTGAATTTTCTCTTATATGATAATTGTTGACTGCTAAATGAATAGTTGTTTTTGATTAATAAGAGTTTACTCCATCTTTGCTGAAAAGGAAATTTAAGCTAATTACTAAAATGTGTTCACACTGAATTTCACCCTAATTAAAGATCAAATAAAACAAAGATAATATGTTGCACATTACTGCTGCATTTACTACAGGTTGAGTATCCCTTATCCGAAATGCATAGGGCTGGAGGTGTTTCGGATCTTGGATTTTTCCGCTTTTGGAATACATAATGAGGATAGCTTGCGATCATCATAATTTCTGACTCTAAACCTGTGTGCTACAAGGAAGCAGTCTTTGTCTTACACTTGGTCATACCACAGAGGTACTGATGCAACCATTCAGTGTGATAAATTTTCACCCGTGATGATCTTGGCAAACTCATCAATGCATTTCTCTGCTGCTTCATGCCTAGCAGATACTTTATCACCAAAAACTTTTTAAAAAATCATGTCTTTTCTTAAATTTTTGTAACCAGCATGTTTAATATTCATAATCACCTTCAATGATCAGTTTGTCGTGATAGATCTTTGCTTGTTTAACGGTCAGCATCCTGTTAAGTGGCATATGTTCACTCCGATGCTGATGAATCCACTCATTCAATACAAATTCAAGATCTTCACTTTCTTGCTTTATGCAGCTCTTTTCTATTTTTCATTAACTTCTATTCAGTACTTATGTGAGGTCACTTCTCAGTACTGTGGTAGTGTAGTGTCTAGCCCAACACTATTACAGCTCAGGGTGTTCTGGAGTTTGGAGTTTAATTCCAGTTCCATTCTGTAAGGAGTCTGTTCATCCTCCGAGGGTGCTTCAGTTTTTTCCCACAGTCCAAAGACGTAGCAGGTAGGTTAATTGGTTATTGTAAATGCTAATTGCATTTCATTGGCTTTGTATCTGTACTCGGCACAATGACAATAAAGTTGAATCTAATCTAACCTAATCTCTCTAATCTAAATTGTTCTGTGATTCGGTTTAGCTTAATCAGGTTTGCTGCGAGTTGCTGTGGTGGCACAGTTCAAAGGCCTACCCCACACTGTATTGTTAAATCAATAAACTGTCTGTGGTGCACAGAGGCCTGCACATTGTCTGGGAACATTCCCAGTGCCTAGTGGAATTTTCCATTTGTGATGTGGTGTCAGCACTTAAAAAATTTTTGGATTTTGGAGGTTTTTGTATTTTGGAATTTTGGATAAGGGGTACTCAACCTGTATTTGATCATAACTGTGCATTAACCCATCATAGAAATTTGTTTTGTTAAATCCATCTCCCTCCTCCAGCTTCTCTGCTATCAATACTAACTAGTTTATTTCTTCCCCAATTCTTGATCAAGTGTCCCAGAACTGAGCATCCATGGCTTCTCCCTCCACAGGTGTCACCTAATCTGCTCAGTGTTTTCAGCATTTTCTGTTTTTATTTCAGGTTTCCAGCATCTGTGCTTTAGTTTGGAAACTCAGTTTCTGCTCTAATTTCCATTGCAGAGGCAGAGATGTTTGCATGCACATTTTGGCATCGTCATGTATTTGAAAGAGACTGGAGATGTCAGCTGTGCTAACGGCAAATCCCACATGAATGTTATTTCCCAAAGGACAAGAATTCCACCGGATATGTAACTAAACAAAGACATAATCTCCACACTCCAAATTCCAGGCTCCCATATGTGATATTTTAAGTAACCTCGGCTCTTCATTTCTCACCATAATTCAAACATAACCTATTACTTGCCTCTTACTAAATGCCCTTGCCTCCATGGAGCTTAGCTTCATCATATTGACATTTGAGTTTCACTAGATACAATTTTGATGTACAAACAAAAGAAATTAGGGAAGTCTGCAGTGAGGCAGTCAAAACAAAACTCAGCAAATGTTACACTTACAGATAATTGTAAATGCAATTGTTGGAGCCCAATTCCATTTCAAAATGAACAAACTGACTGAATTACTGCCTTAATTCCACATCCTGCACAAATCAGTTGTAGACACCTGCAACATGTAAGTGAGTGAGAGTAAAGACCTGGGGGAATCTGGCTGCCTACTTGTAAATCTTACTGACTTAAAGAAAGAATTTATAGTTATTCAGAACCTTTTACAATCCTGGGATACCGCACATTGACTCCCAGCCAATGAAGCACTTTCAAAAGTTTGTCAGTGCTAAAATACAAGACAAAATTGACAGCTACTTTGGTCATTGCACAGGGTCTCAAAGGACATGTTAATATTGATCAGGCAATCTGGTTATGTGATTTATAGGGTAAATATGGCACAAAATCCATTAAAGAGCCATTATCATGTTAGCTGTTTTAGGCCAGTCAAGTCCAGTGCTCTAAAGATTTAAAAAGACCTTAAGGGGTAAATTTCTCACATAGAGGTTGGTGAGTATATAGAAACATAGAAACATAGAAAATAGGTGCAGGAGTAGGCCATTCGGCCCTTCGAGCCTGCACCGCCATTTATTATGATCATGGCTGATCATCCAACTCAGAACCCCGCCCCAGCCTTCCCTCCATACCCCCTGATCCCCGTAGCCACAAAGGTCATATCTAACTCCCTCTTAAATATAGCCAATGAACTGGCCTCAACCGTTTCCTGTGGCAGAGAATTCCACAGATTCACCACTCTCTGTGTGAAGAAGTTTTTCCTAATCTCGGTCCTAAAAGGCTTCCCCTCTATCCTCAAACTGTGACCCCTCGTTCTGGACTTCCCCAACATCGGGAACAATCTTCCTGCATCTAGCCTGTCCAATCCCTTTAGGATCTTATACGTTTCAATCAGATCCCACCTCAATCTTCTAAATTCCAACGAGTACAAGCCCAGTTCATCCAGTCTTTCTTCATATGAAAGTCCTGCCATCCCAGGAATCAATCTGGTGAACCTTCTTTGTACTCCCTCTATGGCAAAGATGTCTTTCCTCAGATTAGGGGACCAAAACTGCACACAATACTCCAGGTGTGGTCTCACCAAGGCCTTGTACAACTGCAGTAGTACCTTCCTGCTCCTGTACTCGAATCCTCTCGCTATAAATGCCAGCATACCATTCGCCTTTTTCACCGCCTGCTGTACCTGCATGCCCACTTTCAATGACTGGTGTATAATGACACCCAGGTCTCATTGCACCTCCCCTTTTCCTAATCGGCCACCATTCAGATAATAACCTGTTTTCCTATTTTTGCCACCAAAGTGGATAACTTCACATTTATCCACATTAAATTGCATCTGCCATGAATTTGCCCACTCACCAAACCTATCCAAGTCACCCTGCATCCTCTTAGCATCCTCCTCACTGCTAACACTGCCACCCAGCTTCGTGTCATCCGCAAACTTGGAGATGCTGCATTTAATTCCCTCATCCAAGTCATTAATATATATTGTAAACAACTGGGGTCCCAGCACTGAGCCACTGGAAATGGCTGAGACTGGTACAATATCATTGTTTAAGAAGCACTTGGATATGGACACAGAGAGGTAGGCCTTAGAGGGATATCAGCCGAATGCAGAAAATTGGGACTAACTGAGAGGACACTATGGTCGACATGGACTCCTTGGGCCGAGAGGGCTGTATCCATGCTTTACTGCTCAATGACTCTAAGACCAGAGGGAGCAGAAAGAAGGGAACTTCAGGTAATTGAACTTCATGCCTATCACTGCAAAAATGCTTATCTAGGAAGTAAGCGAGGGACATTTAGATGATCATAAAGTAATCGAACAAAATCAAGAAAATAATTTTTAACAAATTTGAGTCTTTTGTGTATGTAACAAATCAGATGAAAAAGATGAAATTTATTTGGATTTGCAGAAAGATTTTGATAAAGTAGCACGTGTGTGGTTACAGCTCAGGGTTAGGGGAAACACATTGGTAAGGATAGGGGATTAATCAACTAAAAGAAAATACACAATGTCAAGTCATCTCTGGATCTGTAATTAGTAGCATTACAGCTATACTGTTCTCAATTTTTTTCACTGTAATACTGCACCCTAACTCCGATAAAATCTCGTCTACAATATGAGCAGGTAATAGTCTTCTTTGATACCTTCCCACCACCTATAGAACCAAGGTTCTGGAGATGTAGTGAGGGTAGTACAGCAGTTAGAGCTGCGGCCTTCACAGCTCTGGGGACGCAGGTTCGATCCTGATTTCTGCTGCTGTCTGTATGTGGATCTTGCATCTCCGTTTCATGATCATATCGGTTTCTCCCGGGTGCTCTGGTTTCCACCAAAGTCCTAAAGATACATCAATAGGTTAAGTGGCCACTGTAAACTACACCCAGTGTAGATACGTGGGAAAAGAATCAAAGATTGTTGATGGGCATGTGTGAGAGTGATTACGCAAGTTACAGGAGTACGGAGAAATAAGGAGAGGGGGATAATGAGGCTAATAAGACAGGTACAGGAGGAAACTTGAGTGGAAACACCAGCAGAACAACATGAGACAGGTCTGGAGGGGGATGGGGACCATCACTGGGTTCCGGCAAACTTGAAACAGAGGAGCGGAAGGCAGTGTGGACAGGGCCAATGAACTTAACCTGTTCTTTAACAGATTTGACATTGTCGCCCCTGCCCATCCCCTACATGAGCCATCTGTTGTCGGCCCCCAACCAACACATGTTCCACTGTCCTCTCCTACCCCACCCTCCTCACAGACCCCCACCCTGCTCTCATGACTATACCCCTTCCCCACACGAAACCACTACTGTGGGCTTCACAGCTGAACAGGGGAAAAGACAGCTGAAACGTTTCAACCCAAGCAAGGCTGCAGGACCGGATGGTGTCAGTACCAGGGTGCTCAAAGCCAGTGCCCCTCAGCTATGTGGAGTACTTCGCCATGTATTCAACCCGAGCCTGAGGCTTCGGAGGGTTCCTGTGCTGTGGAAGATGTCCTGCCTCGTCCCTGTGCTGAAGACGCCGCGCCCCAGCGGCCTCAATGACTACAGACTGGTGGCATTGACCTCCTACATCATGAAGACCCTGGAGAGACTTGTTCTGGAGCTGCTCCAGCCTATGGTCAGGCCACACTTAGATCCCCTCCAGTTCACCTACCAGCCCCGAATAGGAGTTGAGGATGTCATCGTCTACCTGCTGAACCGTGTCTACGCCCACCTGGACAAGCCAGCAAGCACTGTGAGGGTCATGTTTTTTGACTTCTCCAGTGTGTTCAACACCATCTGCCCTGCTCTGCTGGGAGAGAAGCTGACAGCGATGCAGGTGGATGCTTCCCTGGTATCATGGATTCTTGATTACCTGACTGGCAGACCACAGTACGTGTGTTTGCAACACGGTGTGTCCGACAGAGTGATCAGCAGCACTGCGGCTCCACAGGGGACTGTCTTGTCTCCATTTCTCTTCACCATTTACACCTCGGACTTCAACTACTGCACAGAGTCTTGTCATCTTCAGAAGTTTTTGGATGACTCTGCCATAGTTGGATGCATCAGCAAGGGAGATGAGGCTGAGTACAGGGCTACGGTAGGAAACTTTGTCACATGGTGTGAGCAGGATTATCTGCAGCTTAATGTGAAAAAGACTAAGGAGCTGGTGGTAGACCTGAGGAGAGCTAAGATACCGGTGACCCCTGTTTCCATCCAGGGGGTCAGTGTGGACATGGTGGAGGATTACAAATACCTGGGGATACGAATTGACAATAAACTGGACTGGTCAAAGAACACTGAGGCTGTCTACAAGAAGGGTCAGATCCGTCTCTATTTCCTGAGGAGACTGAGGTCCTTTAACATCTGCCGGACGATGCTGAGGATGTTCTACGAGTCTGTGGTGGCCAGTACTATCATGTTTGCTGTTGTGTGCTGGGCAGCAGGCTGAGGGTAGCAGACACCAACAGAATCAACAAACTCATTCGTAAGGCCAGTGATGTTGTGGGGATGGAACTGGACTCTCTGATGGTGGTGTCTGAAAAGAGGATGCTGTCTAAGTTGCATGCCATCTTGGTCAATGTCTCCCATCCACTACATAATGTACTGGGTGGCCACAGGAGTACATTCAGCCAGAGACTCATTCCACCAAGATGCAGCACCACGCGTCATAGGAAGTAATTCCTGCCTGTGGCCATCAATCTTTACAACTCCTCCCTTGGAGGGTCAGACACCCTGAGCCAATAGGCTGGTCCTGGACTTATTTCAAAATTTACTGGCATAATTTACATATTACTATTTAACTATTTATGGTTCTATTACTATTTATTATTTATGGTGCAACTGTAACGAAAACCAATTTCCCCAGGGATCAATAAAGTATGACTATGACTATGACTATCCCTGTGAAATAGCATAGACCAACAGTAACCTATTTCAATACATAATGGCTTGGTATGGCAACTTTTCTGCACCCACTGGAAGAAACTACAGAGAGTTATGGGCACATCTCAGCACATCATGGAAATCAGCCTTCCTTCTGTGGACTCTGTTTTTACTTCTCACTGCCTTGGTAAAGCACCCAACATAATCAAAGAGTCAACCCACCTTGGGCATTCTCTCTTCTCCCCTCTTCGCATAAGCAGAAGATACAGAAGCCTGAAAGACTCAAGGACAGCCTCTACTCCACAGTCATAAGAGTATTGAATGTCTCCCTCGTGCAATAAGATGGATTTTTGATCTCACAGTCTACCTCATTATGACCTTACATACTTTTACTTGCACTACACTTTCTCTGTAGCTACGACACTTTATTATGCATTCTGCTATTATTTTTCCTCTATTCTGCATATTCGCGCAGCTTAGAAAAATAAAGGGCTATGCGTTAGGGAAATTCTAGGGAATTTCTAGAGCGGGTTACATGGTCAGCACAATACTGTTGGCCAAGGGGTCTGTAATGAGCTGTAGATTTCTATGTTATATGTTCTATGTTCTGCATTGTTATTGTTTTCCTTTGTTCTACCTCAATGCACTGTTTAATAATTTGATCTACATGAATAACATACAAGACAAGCTTTTCAGTATATTTTTGTAAATGTGACGATAATAAACCACTTCCAACCGGATGGTGAACTGCCTTCTTCTGTGACATTTAAAGCATAAAAATGGGAGTGAAAACCTGTTATTAAGTTACAGTAAGTCATAAACACAAGATATCCTGCAGATGCTGGAAATCCAAAGCAACATGTGCAAAATGCTCGAGGAACTCAGCGGGCCAGGCAGCATCTATGGAAATGAATAAACAGTCAACGTTTTGGGCTGAGACCGTTCTTCAGGACTGGAAAGGAAGGAAGAAGACACCAGAATAAAAAGATGGGGGGAGGTGAAGGAGGATAGCTAGAAGTTGACAGGTGAAGTCAGGTGAGCGGGAGAGGTAAAGGGCTGCAGAGGAAGGAAATTGTTAAGAGAGAAGAGTGGACCATCGGAGAAAGGGAAGGAGGAGGGGCACCGGGGGAGGTGACAGGTGAGAAAACGTAAGAGGCCAGAGTGGGGAATAGAAGAAGAGGGGGAGGGGGAGGGAATATTATTTTAAACCGGAAGAAGATATTGATATTTAAGCTATTGTGATGGAGGCTACCCAGACAGAATATAAGGAGTTGCTCCTTCAACCTGAGGGAGGCCTCATAATGGCACAAGAGCAGGCCATGGACTGACATGTCAGAATGGGAATGGGAAAGGGAATTAAAATGCTTGGACACTAGGAAGTTCCACTTTTGGTGGCTGGAGCAGAGGTGCTCGATGATGCACTCCAATTTACCATGGGTAAAATATGTAGACAATACATCGGGGCTCACCTGGAGGATGAGTGGCAAATCGTTTTAAGTTCCTTCATTGAAATGCACAACGGATAGGCGTTACCATATGAAAAACCAACTCTGAGCTTATGGTCTACTGAGCAGCAATATCCATTGCATTCCAGTGAGAATTAGGGTCATAAACAACTTAAAGAATGCACACCCAATAACTGGGAAAATGCTACCAACACTGTCTCCACTAAATGTACTGACGGGAGAGAAGAAACCTGTTGTGTATCTAATATTTCAGTAATACTTGAGTAATATTGTAAATATAATCTCTGAGTAAGTATTCTTGTTCTTTGAATAATTCATTACGGGTTATATGTATATATATATATGCTAATTGCATATGCCATCGTGCTACCACATGATATGAGTGCACCTCGCTTGAAGTAAACCCGAAACTAGACTCAGATATTGGACTCCCGTTTCTTTCTTTGTATTAGTTTAATGTTTTCATGTTACAAAACATAACGGTGGCAACGAGGTACTTCTAAAGTGAACCTAAGACAGCTAACAAACTGTTGAAATATAGTGAGGCATTCAAACCAAAAAAAACACAACTTAAGAAACACAGCACAGCATGTGCAGAGACTGCTGAGTAAAAAAAAGTCAGTAAATAGAAGAATTCGTGGGTTCATAAAGAGAGAGTACCGGGTGATAATAATCACTACAAAAAAAAAGAGTAGAAATGGCTAGCTACATCAGAAAGATTGGTATGTTTGATTCCACAAGAGATACTGGCTCATGTTTACTGAGGTAATTGAATCGTATTTTAAGGCAAATGAAAGAGCCAATGAGAAATAAGTACCAATTTTACCGAGTGCATTCAGTTTAAAGGCATACAATTTACTTTGAAGCTCCAACTACACCAGCAGAAGTGAGCGCTGATATTGTGAAAGTAATGCATGAACATTTAGAACCAAAGCCTTTGTAGACTGCAGAACACTTTAGGTTTCATAAGTGGAATCAAAAGGAAGGGGAGTCCATTTCAGCATATGTGGCTGAATTGAAGAGATTATTTGAGCATTGTCAGAACAATTATGCTCAATTATGAGCATTGTAGAAATGTGATCGTCTGAGACAATTACAATTTAATTGGAGATCCATGTTGGTCCTCCCGTTTTTACCACATACAAGCTCAATGTGGCTTGTTTGTTGCCGTATTTCACTGTTACAAATGTCATTCCCACGAGAGTTATCTTTTCTCCTGTATAAGTTCTTAGTTGGATATCTGCAGGCTTCAGTTCATAATCTTTATAATGCCATTCAAACTCATCTTGTGGAATGACTGAAACAGCGGAGGCACTGTCCAATTTCATTTTAATTAATTTGCATAGCTTTTGCAGGCAACATATCTGAGAAAGCTTCTGATATATTAATCAATATGTTACTTGCAAAATGTGGCTTGTTCTTAAGCTGGAAGAGAATTCAAGGAACTTCAGGAAAGTTGCAAGCATTCAGCTTTGGTGAGTAAAATGAACTAGAATCTATTCTGTGTGCATTAAGGTTATCGCATGAACTTCAAGTAGGAGACCAAAAAGCTTCTTGTAAAAGTAGGTGCAAAGACAAAAGCCCAGTTGGATGGATGGAAGGGTAAAAAGAAAGGACTCAATGGAGATACGAAAACAGATGCTTCGTCAGATGATGCTGTAGATAAGGAAACCAAAAGGGGAGATCGGATCATAAAGGGAGCAATAGAAGGATTAATAAGAGAATACTCCAGTGAACTAAACGTACCTTCCCAAGATCAAGATGCATAAACTAGAAGAAGAAGAAAGTCAGAACCTCTTCCTGCTTTCCCATAGTGGACTCTTACAACCACCACGGAAGAAGCCCCAGAACCTGACATTATTTTACAGCCACAGGTCTCATCTTGATCCCCTTTTCAGGAAAAGACATTTTCCCACAAGAATAAGAAATACTCCACAGCCATTAAATCTTTCAACCTGAATAGGACAACTTATAAATTGACTATGTTGTGGATGTCTGTATAGTAATTGTACTATACAGTATATTTCTGCAAAAAGTTGAGATGCGTTCTATATTAAGTTGGAGTTCATAGCTAAACAGGGAGGAATGTTGTGTATTTAATATTTCAGTAATATTTGAGTAATGTAAATATATTGTTTGAATAAGCATTCTTGTTCTTTAAATAATTAATTATGGGTTATATGTATAAATATGTGAAGTGCATACCTCATTATGCTACCACGTGAAATGAACAGTCCTCGCTTGATGTAAACCCAAAATTAGACTCACATTTTGGACTCCTGTGTTTAATGTTTTGAAGTTACAAAACATAACAAACCCGACTCTCCCAGGCCAAGGTTAGAGTCAATAGCAAGTCTCATCCCCCAGTGACTGAGCGCTGACATGTGAAGCAAACACACTACTCCACGCTCCTTCGCAACAACAGATTTCCAGAAGCACTGAGTAATCAAAACCTCCCAATGTTCTAGGAACAGCTTCTTCCCCTTCGCCGTCACATTCCTGAACTGTCAATGAACCTATGTTTTTGTTTTTTGCACAATTTTTTAAATTTTGTAGTTTGTAGAAATTTTCATATCTTGCACTATACTGCCAACTGAAAAAAAACCAACACATTTCACGACAACTCAGAAGGAATTTGTCTTTACTTCTGTTTTAAATGAGCAATCTCTTATTCTGAAATTGTATCATGAGAGAAAGCCTCTCCTCAGTATACACTATGTGAAATCTCCTCAGAATATTTGATTCAGTTATTTATCACATCTATATGAAAACATAGAGTGAAATGGGTCATTTGCTTTAGCAACCAAAACACCCAAGGATGTGCTGAGGGTAGCTCACAAGTGTAGCCTTGTGCTCGGCAGAACAACACAGAACACAGCAAAACAGAACATATCAGGTGACTAAACAACAAGAGCAAAACAAGCCCCATTCCTCTCTCCCACCCACCCACGCAAATACAGTCCTCTAACCCCAGGTCAGGCTGCCAACTTGCAGACATTTCCCCAGCGGACTCACAGAGATTCTCACACTTGGGGCTCTGGCCACCTGTCAGTAATAATAATCCTGATTCTGATTCAAGTTTCACTTGGTTCGTGTAGTGGGAAACCATCCAGAGAAGCGCTTGGGATTTGAGTCACTCCAACAGGAGCTAGGGGACATAGCCTCAGGATTCGGGGGAGTAGATTTAGAATGGAGATTAGGAAGAAGTGCTTTTCCCACAGAGTAGTGAATCTGTGGAATTCTCAGCCCAATGAAGCGGTGGAGGCTACCTCAGTGAGTATATTTAAGACAAAGTTGGATAGATTTTTCCATAGTAGGGGAATTAAGGGTGATGGGGAAAAGGCAGGTTGGTGGAGATGAGTCCATGGCCAGATCTGCCATGATCTTATTGAATGGTGGAGCAGGCTTGATGGGCCAGATGGCCTACTCCTGCTTCTGTTCCTTATGTTCTTATAAGAATGTGTTTACCTCATGCAGATGGTTAAAGAGGCGTGCAAGAACCCAATTGTCCCATCCAATCTTGCCCCTCAAATTCCACCTGTGCCACTGGTGTTGGAATCTGAAAACCCCACCTAGAAGCCTTAGCAGGACTCAGGAACCCGCAATGGTAGCCAGTCATCCACAGTCCAAGACACCATCAACAAAATTTGATTTTGATTGGATGGTGGTGGTTAAATTACTGTACTAGGATCAAGATGATCTGGAATCCCAATGTGCCAACTGAAAAATATAAATCCCATTAATTGAATAAACCTAGGGTTTAGTACTGGTTTCCCAGTTTTACAAGAGAGATATTTATAATGTAGACTTTAGTTAAGATAGTTAAGATATTTAGCCATAATGACAATATTAGGCAGGGTGGTCAATTGTGAGGAAGAAAATTTGAGGTAGTTGGGAGGTTCAATAATTCGTTTAGGTGGCCACAATAGAGGCAAATGTAAATTTTTTGGAGAAGTGAGAAGACAGAGCACTTAGACTGGAGAAATGAACAAAGAGATTACATGATAAACCTCAGGATACTGAAAACTACTGGGGAACAGAGGGATTTTGGATATGCTAAGGAATTGGATGATAATCAGATTGTTTGTTCTTATAGTATGAGCTAAATAGACAGAATACAGAAGCATATTAATACCAGTTTAACCAGAAGATAAAAACGTACCATTCACATTATAGGAATGTTATCATTGTATTAGGGAACGATTAGAGTAGGTACGTGAATATGTTACTAGCAGTGGAAAGCGTTAACTATGAGGAGGGATTGTATAGACTGAGAATGAAGACAAAAGAGACCAAAGGTGTTGAAACAAAAACTAGAATACAGAAAGATTAACAGATCAAACAGCATTTGTGGAGGCAAATGGTGTAAATTAATGTCATGGATCACGACCCTGATCAGGCTGAGGTTGTTGCCTCTGAAACAGAGGGGAAATTTAATTCAGGTGGATAACATCATGAAATGCCTATACTGGTGAGTGGGTGAGGTTTATTACTTTTGGCTAGAGTCATAGAGTACTACAGCACAGAAACAGGACCTCTGGCCCATCTAGTCTGTGCTGTAAACTTGAGGTACATTAATTGCTAGAAGGATTAGAGGAAAGTTGAGGAAACGCTCGGATAGTCATGGAGATCTGCAGTGCAATGTCTGAAAGGGTGCTCAAGGCAGAAAAGCTTGTTACATTTACAAACTACCAGGTATTGAAAAGATGCGATATATAAATCTATAGATCGAGAGTATCTAAAGTAGCTACAATTTTGGTCAACACAGTGCTATGAATTTCCCAGATTTGATACTTGCGTTATTTTGCATGCAGGATTCGCCCACTTATATGTACAAAATCAATCTCATTATGATGAAGCCATTCTATCTTATAGCACATCAGAAGGATGAGGTTTTTCCTGTGTAAATCAATGATTTGGAGCTTGCAATTTTTACTGGTCACAGAGGTATTTCAGAAAATGGAAACTGATGCACCAGCAGCAACATTTTAGTCTTAAGCTTTCAGTATTTGCTATATTGTCATTTATTTTCTTTGATTTGATAAATGAATAGAAGTTGTCATGTTTTTATGTAAACTTTCATGATATTCCTAAATGAAAAATGAATTTTTAGAAGTAGTGGTGTTTAGTCTGCCAACAGGATCGTTAATTCTGCTAGGCGCGTCTTTGAGAACGTCCTTCTTCTGAACCCCTGTTTAAAGATCCCCCTCTCCATTCTCCTGTCATCCACAAGGCACAACGTTCTGATTCCAAATGAAAGTAATCTAAACAGCTAGTAAAAGTGAAATTTTATCCTCATCTGCACTATTTATACAACTAATAAATGGAAGTATTCAAACAAAATTACATTATGAAATACTTCACGACTTTTCTATTCGTTTCCTTATAACAGTGTCTTGGAAAATGAATCCTGAATTCCTGGAGACTCCAGGCCAATCATGGAAATCCTTTCTGGCACTTTCATAAACAATATCTTATCCCTGAAAATTAACCTTTGCAGTGCTTGTCATTCAACACAGCTTTGGATTCAAACTTGAAACCTTTCCTTCTCTAAGCAGTTCATTTAGTTGTTGCATAAATCCCCTCTTCACCCAAGTTTAAAGACCTTCAAATTTAAGTAACATTTTTATTCTACAGCCTTTTAAACTGATGAGGCATGACATCAGTATGTCTTGAATACAAAGCAATTCATGGGCTCCCATTGTTTATTAATTATTTGATGGAGAGAGGCTAATCATCATAGAAGAGAACCTGTCAGCCTCTGTTTTCATTCTATTTCTTCATTTTTACCTCAGCTATTAAGCAAAGTGAAGGAAGGTCTTAAGGCCATTATAGAAGGAGTTGATAAACTACCAGTGCTGACATATCACCAACAGATACTCCAAATTGTAGTGATATTAGTCCAATTTGTCTCCATCAATCACTGACTCTGTAAATATCATCTCACGGGCAACTTTCAGCAATGCTTACTTCTACGCCTCATTGCTGCATACCCATTTCTCCTCACATGTACCCTGAAATTTTACCCACACAATAGCCTGCAAAGAGCTGCCTGTGTCATGCACTAGAAAGCTACTGCGCTTTGCATGTGAAGAAAAGCAGATGCCAGCAAAAAAATTGCAGCATTTTTAAAAGATATAAATAATGAGCACTAGATGTATTCAAGCTTCACACCAGCTGTACTCATCTGTCGTTGACAACCCCTTCTGCATATTCTCTACTTTTTACAGCTTTCATAAGATGCAGGGACCCTTGCTTTTATGAATAATGAACTATTCACTGGAAAATAGGGATGTAATGCTGTGGCTTTATATGGCATTAGTCAGCCTGCACTCAGAACATGGTGAGCAATTTTGGGCCCCTTATCTAAGAAAGGACATGCTGGATTTGAGAGGGTCCAGAGAATGATCCCAGGAATGAAAGGGATAATGTATGAGGAGCATTTGATGACTTTAGGCCAGTATTTGCTGGAGTTTAGAAGAATGGGAGGAGATCTCAATAAAACCTGTTGAATGTTGAAAAGTGTAGATACAGCGGACATAGTGAGGATATTTCCTGTAAAGGGGGTGTTTCGGACCAGAGGGCACAACCTTAGAGTGCAAGGAACTCCCTTTACAACAGAGAGGGGAGGAATTTCTTCAGCCATAGAGTGGTGAGTATGCCTGAAGCTGAGGTTGATAGGGTCTTGATCACCAAACGCATCAAAGATTATGGGGAGAAGGCAGGAGAGTGGGTTGAGAGGAATAGTAAATCTGCCGTGATGGAACAGTGGAGAAGACCTGGTGTACCGAATTGCCTAATTCTGATCCTACTCTTATGGTCTAAAACCTGGGCTTTCAGAGCAAAACTCCGAACTGAAAGAGACCTGATTGCAGTTAAATGCTTCCACAACTACTGGTTCTACTGCACTTCCAAGAGGGGCAATGTGGTCACACACAGCAGACAAGGTTCAGTGTGTAGTTCTAGGATAAAGAGGTAACTCAGAAGCCATTTTTCAGCTGAGGAAAGGAACATTTTATGAGCAGTTTGTGTAGCTTAGCAATTATTCCCTCTGCAGAGAAGTGACTTGAAATTATAAAGGGATACAATACAGTGACTATTTACTGGCAATTGAGTCCAGGTCTTCAACATAGATTTAGGACATTTAGTAGTGAAATCAGAAATTGAAAGTAACCTTGACATTAGTGGGCTTTTAGTTCGTTATTACTGACACAAAGGATGGCAGAAATTGGAGATATGGATGGGCAATCACTTTAAGTTTTAATAATTAATAATATTTTGTTGAGGAAGATTAAGAGATATGGAGATCAATGATAAGGAAACTGGAGTTAAGGTCAAGACTAATTAAAGTATGATAATGATTAACAACAATCTACTGTTTATTGTCATTGGGTTATGGGACCAGATGGCATCCTCCTGTTTTTCTATGAATCATGGGAAAAAACACATTGAAACTTGGACTATGAAATGGCAAAGAAAAATCATTTGAGATCTGTATTAAATTCAGGCACAAATACCTTCTCCTTCTATCATTTGGAAGAGGGGCATCAGATTTTTTTACTGGCTATTGACTGGACTGGAGATGATGATGATGACATCCTTACAGTAATTCAACCCAAATGTGTCTTGCCTGAATTTCAGCAACACGGTTCTCTAGAAGGACTCAAAGCATTACAAAGAACAGGTCGCAAAACAAAGCAATTGTGGAATAAATTGGTTCAAAATGAACCAAAGCATTGGTTTTGATTACTATATAAATGGGCTTCTCTCCAGTTTGTGAGATTACTTGCAAACAAGCTCCAGCATTTCAGAACAAATTAATTATGTCTGATGAGTTATTTTGTAGACAAGCACAGCAGCTACTTGGTACATGACATGATCCAAAAAATTGGAAAAGTGTAACTACTTGATTTGTAGATTGAGGAATCTGTTGGTACAAGTACTGGGGAACATCTCTCATGATATTTTGAATAGGGATATTGGTATTACACTGCAGACCAAAAGGGTGTTCCTTTGACAATGCAGCAGCCCCTCTCTTGTCAGTTATGCTGTATATGGGCAAGTTGTGAAGTGAGATTTAAGGCCACACATACAGTTCAAGACACAGAGTATGATAACATTATGAAGTCATTATCAAACTTGGCATTTCTGAATGGAATCCATGCAGCTGTTTCATTATCATGGTGGAATTAACCATATTTACACAGGTCTTACACCGCACGCTGTCGGAGCAGTGCTGCCAGGATAATCAAGGACACGACCCACCCAGCCATCACACTTTTCGTCCCTCTTCCCTCCGGGAGAAGGCTCAGGAGCTTGAAGACTCGTACGGCCAGATTTGGGAACAGCTTCTTTCCAACTGTGATAAGACTGCTGAACGGATCCTGACCCGGATCTGGGCCGTACCCTCCAAATATCCAGACCTCCCTCTCGGTTTTTTTGCACTAGCTTATTTTCCATTTTCTATTTTTCTATTTATGATTTATAATTTTAATTTTTAATATTTGCTATCAATGTGTACTCCAGGGAGCGGGAAGTGCAGAAGCAAATATCGCTGTGATGATTGTATACGCTAGTATCAATTGTTTGGCGACAATAAAGTATAAAGTATCTGAAAATAAATTAAAATAAAAATCATATGAATGGGCCCAATGCATTTAATAAGCAATTGAAGTAGCATTGGCATCTTTTAAAAGTGGTTGGTAAACTTGCTTTTTTAAAACCCTCACTCCCTGTAGGAGTGAACCATATGATGTAATTTTTGGAGTGTAGTCACTTGAAAAATGCAAGAAATGTTTTTGATAGGAACTTCCACAATCAACAGTAGCAGAAGGATTGGGTAACCTGTATTTTTGGTGATCAGATTATAAGTGTGCATTGAATATTGATCCAGAAGAAAGGGGTTCCCTGCTGTTCTTAAAAATAATGGCAGAACGTCTACATTATTTGGTCAATCTCATCAGCCACCAATATGGTGTAAGGAACACTCAGTAATGCTCATTGTGACCTGAAGGATACACAGTGAACCTGTGACTAAACTTACTCAGGTCTCTCGAGTAGGTCTTGGAACTACAGCCTTATAACTTTGAGAGGAGAGTTCAGCCTTGAGAGGGGCAGTTTCTGGCAAAAGCCTACAATTTGCAACACCATTCCAATTGCAATTCAGGAGTGAAATCATTGACATCAATAGCACTGTTGTGTACACCAAATGATACCAATTCTCTTTGCTCCCAGTCCAAAATAGAAGTAGTAGCAATGGGAGATCTGGAATTTGGGATTTGACAGATGAAGAACAACAGAAATGTAAAACTAAAGAGATGTTTTCATCATTTATGACAGTCCTGAGAAGAACCTTGGACATTCTACCATTTTACATCAATGCACACAGTTGTTATCAGGTCACTAATGTGAAATATTAATTCTGTTTCTCTCTCCATGTAGAGATCCTGACCTGCTGAATATCTCCAGCAATTTCTCTTACAGTGCCTTGAAAAAGTATTCAGTCTCCACAACTATTGTCTCTTTTTCTAAATTTAAAAGAAATTGAAGTATGATTTTGAACTAATCTACAAAACAATGTACATCATATCAAATCAAAAGTAAAATTCCTAAGTCTGTCAACAATTAGCTGAAAATTAAAAACAAAAATTGTGAGGCTGCAAATGTATTTATCCCCTTTGTAGCTATCCTCAGATGCAATACTATGTATTATTTTTATCAACTGAATCAATTTGTTGATGTAGAAAATTAGAAGATGGCCTGTTTTCAATGAATTGATAAGAATAAATACCACTCCTCTCTGTAAGATCCAACAGGATGGCAGATTTTCAATAGGCCAAACCAAAATGAAGACAAAAGAGCATTCAAGACAAGTCAGGGAAATGATAACAGAGAAGCACAATTCTGGGGAAGGGTACAAGAACATCTCAAAGACATTGGACCTCAGTGCAGTCCATCATGAAAAAGTGGAAAAATATGAAACCACAGTGAAGCTCCCTAGGACAGGTCACCCCTCTAAAACTTGGTAGCCAGAGAAGAAGGGTACTCATAGGAGAGAGTACTGTGATGCCAACTGTCACTCTAAGTGAACTGCAGAAGTTAGTGGCTGCAACTGGAGATGCAGTTCATTCTCCACAATCTCTACAGCCTTGGACAAAAAGGGTATTATGGAAGAGTGGCAAGGAAGAAAACCAGGGTTAAAAAAAAAGCATATCCTTGCCCATAAAGACTTTGCAAAGCATCACTTAAGATAGGGAAGAAAGTCTTGTGGTCAGATGAGACTGAAGTGGAAAATTTTGGCTTCAACACTAAGCGGTACATGTAGCATAAATCTAATGCTACGCATCAGCCAGGTAATACCATCCTTACTGTAAAGTATGGTGGAGGTAGCATCATGCAACATGGATGTTTTTCAGCAGCACGGACAAGAAATATGGGAGATGAATGCTGCTAAATACAGAGAGATCCTGGATAAAAACCTACTAGCCTCTGCCAGAAAGCTTAAACTGGGGAGAAATTTCATCTTTCAGCATGACAACGACCCAAAACACACTGCCAGAGCAATCATGGAGTGGCTTCAAAGGAAGAAAACTGATGTCCTTGACTGACCCAGTTTGAGACCTGACCTTAATCCAATTGAACAACGCTGGCAAAACCTCAAGAAGGCTGCACTGCTGCTCTCCAACTAACCCAGAACAGCTTGAGCAATTTTACAAGGAACAACGGGCAAATCTAGCTCCATCATATTGTGCAAAGCTAATAGACACTTAAGCAAAAAGACTACTGGCTGTAATGTCTATGAGAGATGGTTCAACTAAGTACTGAACAAAGGGGAAGGAACACTTTGGAACTGCTAACATTTCAATTTTTGAGGTTTTAGTATTTGATGCTTTACAATCTTCCATGTTTTTAGGGTTCTACTGTGGAAAAAAGAGGAACTTGTGGTTCACAAATAAAAATTCTCTGTTAAACCGATCAAAATCCCTGGCTGTAATATTCATTTATGTGTACAAAGGGTTGGGGGCTGAATACTTTTACAAGGCATAGTACATCAGATTCGCAACAGCTGTGGTTAGTTTTATTTTTTTACTTTAGTTAGTTTTATTACTGTAGCTTTCATTGTCTCCTTGGTCGGGAGAAATTTCAAAGCATTATTTAGGTTAACTGTCAACCTTCCCCAACAGTAGAAGATTCCTCTGAACATATAATTTGTTTTCATGTATTCTGAGAAAGAGGACCATAAATGAACTAAGGCTCCGCCAACATTTTTATCTTCTTGGCATCAAACCTATATCCCTCTACCCTAAGTTAAAAACTCCTTCTCCTCTCAGTCATTTTTATCACACTAGGTGGCACTCTGTTCCACACATTAAGATTTTAAAATAAGAAGGAATTGCTTACTTGCATTTAGTTTCCAGTTTGTTTAGCTTATAATCATCTGAGATTCTAATTACCTTTATGGTGAAAACTGCAGTTCAGAGTAGTAGTTCAGTTACGTCATTTGGGAGGTGGTGAGGTAAATGAGAGCTCATTCTGCTTCTTCAAGTGAAGTTTTCCAAATTATTCTTGTTAAAACTCTTCTTGTTTTTCTTCCAGTGGGAACAGATGTTAATCGTTTAGGCACTTGTCGCTCATTGGTTTAAGATCTTGGTACAAAATCATAGAAGAGCAGTTGGTGATACTCTTCCTCCCTCAGTGATCATATTGATGTTTCCCTTGACCATATCACTGCTTCCTGGGCAGTTAAAATGCTCATGGGCTGTTTAGCTCACCATATAGGCCTCTGCATCTCATCTTAGCAGGCTTCAAAGACAGGAATGCTCAGGCCCTTCCCAAGGTATACTAATGGCTCAGCATGGTTTAGCTCAGGCTTTAGCTGGAAAGCTATTGTGGATTTCTTGAAGAAAGTCCAGGAAGAATTGGGTTGCAAAGAGGTAACATGCAGTCAACCTAATTTCTGGTATTTTCCTTTCTGAGGCCAAGTGGGTAAAGAGGGCACTTGTGCCTTCACTATAAATATTTAGCTTCCCTCTTAATGGACTTTCTCTTCATTTCTTACCATGTTCCACACCAGCATATGTTGTTCTTCCCTATCTCTAACTTAGTTAGGATGTAAAAGGAAGCCATTCAGTTCATTTGTCTCTGCTGGCTCTCAGCAATCCCATCAATCGCTTTCCCCCCATTATTTCCCTTGAACCTGTTCACTCCCACAATCCCATCAACATCCTTCTGATTCTGCTATTCCCCCATTAACACCCACACCATGGTTAATTTACAACCAACTAACAACACTTCCCTAATTAACAGTAGCCATGTAATTTACCAGCCAGCACATCTGTAATTGCCTATAAGAAGATGGTGGTGATAAATCACCTCCTTGAACCATTCAACTCTTTCTAATTGAAATATACCTGGTGTGTATGGGATAGACATCCAAGAGGACCACAGCCTTGATGTAGGGTTTGGAGACATGTGTACCTCTGTGACCCTGAGAGCTATGTTGACTGGAGTCAGGGCCTTGCGCTTTGGCTCTTGGTATGTTCACCCATGTCAAACAGGTCAAAGGGTAGAGGTAAGAGTAAGAGTGGTCCACCAGTCCTCCAGGTTCAGGAGTTCAGCTTAGGGCTAACAACTCTAACAGGCCAAAAACAATTGTTATGGAAACAGCAGTGAAGCATCCTTCTATAAAGACAGAGATGGAGGACCTTCATTGCTGCCCTAAAGTAAGTAAGTATGGGCTCGACTTCAAGGATATGGACCTAACAATAATAAAGGACTAACAAAATATTTGCATGCCCATATGATATGTTAATCAGAGGGAAATTTTCAGGTGGTGCTGCTCCCTGCTGACAGCTAGCCTTGCCCATCCTCGTGGAAGGGTTAAGAATTGTTCATAGAAGGTACTGGACCACAACCTGCATGGGATTTTATGGACATTGCAGCCACCATATACTGGTAGAAAAGGGTGTGAATATTGAAGAAGGTGGGTCAGTTGCTAATTAAGCCAAATGCTTAATTATGGTAGCGTTGAGCTTCTTAAGTGCAGTAGGTGCTGCGTTCAGACGGATAAGTATATTGCTCATCATTCTAATGTATGCCATGTATGGCAGAAGGACTTTGGAGATTAAGGACATGAGCCATTTGCCAGTGGATCCATACCCTCTAATCTGCTCTTATGCTGACTGTACCATACTTACATTTCTTTTCTGACCAATAGTGACACCAAAAATGCCAATGATCACAATACCATTGAATGTTAAGGGTGACTGATTCATCTATATTGTGTCAGAAATGATCATTATCTGGCAAACGTGTGCTCTGAGTATTTTCTGCAGTGCTTGTTGGCTTGCAGTGATGTTGAACATCAAAACTACCCAGTCTCTGCTGTCCTGAGGTTAGGACATTTAAGCTTCAACAACCACTTCCTATATAGGAAATATGAATTTCCTATATATAAGGTGTAAACAGTAAGAGAAATATTAGAATCATATAACAGAGAAACATGTCCTTTGATACACTAACTCCTCGCCCCCCCATCCCATTCTTTTCTGTACAAACCATCAAAGCACCCATCTACACCAATCTTACTCTAATCCCATCTTAGTCTCTCCATATTCACACACCTCCTGCCAAGATTCCACCACTTACTTACTCTCAAGAGGAAAGTTACAGTAACCAATTAACCTGCCAACCCATATGCAATGTGGGGGGGCCTGAGAGAAGCCCATACAATCATAAGGAGAATGTGCAAATGCCGCAGATAGCACCCGTGGCCTGGTTGAACCCATGTCACTGCAGCTCAATTATCTGCACCACTGTGTTGCAGAGTGGTCTGTCGAGTACAGACAAGTGTGAGCGTTCCTCTTTATGCCCATTGACTTTAGTTTTACAAAGGCACTTGGATGCCATATGTTGCTAAATGATGCCTTGATGCCAGGGACAATCATTCTCACTTCACCCATAGAATTTGGCTCCTTATTCTGCAGACTCCAATATCCCGCACTGTAACAGGGACAACTAACCATGTCATTATAAAACCCAGGCATGCAGGGACTTCAGTACCTCACAGCCCGACTACTGAAGAGAAAATTACACAGTTCAACCCATTCTACTCCTCTCCTTTTCAAATGCCGACTAGTTTAACTAGAAAGAAATAAGGAAAAAAAATTCAAGTCCATGACTAAATATGACTTTTACAAGTGAATTAAATTACAGCCCAGGACTGATTCCTTCTGTCTAGTAGAGCAGAGTTAAGATGGCGCCAAATGGCTGCCTCTTTAAGGCCATCTGCAGAAGCAACTTAAATTTTTCTCTTAAATTCTCCTCTTTTCCTTATCAAAGTGGCTGGGGTTCTATCGAGGTCCTGACTTGCAACAGCGCTCAAACTGCATTTTTTTTTACAGTGGGTGTGGTCCTCCTCCTGGAGCTTGCTGGCCGACCATTATCCAACCATCTCCAGGCATGGCTTGGAAGATGGCATCTCCAGGGTGCGGTCCTGTGAATGACCAATTCCAGGTTGGTGTTGCTGACTGAGGCATCACAGGAGAAGGAACATCAAGATTGTGCTTTGGCAGATGTACAGAGGGAGGTCTCTGTAGTTATCATACTGTGTCTCTTTCTTCCGATGGAGAGGAGAATTTACTGCTAATTCTCAGGTCAGACAATCCTGGATTAAAAAGTGACACAGCAGACTGTGATATCACAACAGTGTCTGTTAGTCTCCCCTCTGCTGTGAAATGGATGACTTCTCTCTGTCCTTTGTTAACGAGAAAGAGAACCTGTGGCATGTCGAACTGGCGGCTAAACACTAGTTTTTTTTAAAAATTGCAGATCATGGTCTCTCCTTGAGTGCTTTGCTATTGCTTGGTGGGTGGGAGGTTCTGATGTTTTTTTGCTGAAACAGGTGGGGGGGGTGGGGTTGATGCTTTGCTGGGCTTGCATGGGGGAGGGGGAGAGGGGGCTTTGGGGTTCTAATGTTTTTCTGTTGTTCATTCTATTGGGGCTCTTCTGTTTTTCGTGGATGTCTGCGAAGATTAAGTATTTCAGGTTGTGTACCGTATACATTCTCTGATAATAAACAGAACCATTTGAACCACGAATGTAAAAAACGACTATCACCCCAATAATAACGTATTCAAGTTTCAACAACTTAACTATCAGTGCATGTCACTTCATGCAACTGAATGGCTTTTCAAAGAACTCTGAAGCATCTCCAACCATTTCACTCACCTCCTTGAGAACCGATTCTATACTGTGAAACCTGCTCCTGAACAAAGATGAGTTGAACGCTCTGCCTTCAGAATGAGCTCTTGTGCTATGCCACTGCCTTTGTTCTTGTAGAGTCCTTTGTCTTTCTTATTACTTCACATAGGAATACAACATTCAAAGATTGTCTTCACATATAGAACAAGGTACAGAGGACACACCATCCAATTTTCTACTTTCACTCCTGATTGAAATTTTGAGATAATTAACTTGGCTACTGCACATTTTTCAATCAATAGCCCCTCAAATTTTATGAATTGTTTACAGCAGCTCTTCAGTTATGCTTATTCTGGAATCTTTAACAACCTATGATCAGCACTGAACTGGTCACTGAACATAACCTATTGACACTCACTTTCAAAGTCTCTACAACTCATGTTCTCAGTGTTATTTATAAATTTATTTATTTATTTATTTTTGAGTTTGCACACTGGTTGCTTGTCAGTCTTTGTGTGTAGTTTTTCATTGATTCCATTGTGTTTCTTTGTTCTACTGTGAATGACTGCAAGAAAATGAAGCTCAGGATAGAACAAGATGACATAGATATGCTTTGATAATAAATTTACTTTGAACTATAGAGCTCCCTATTGCCCTCTCAGTTATATCTATAAACAGCCTACTTACTGAGTGTTTCTCTTCCACATCCATTTTACACTGGCTCAGATACAGGTCTTTTAGCTTAAATGCTCCATGCCAGAGTTACATTCAACTCACACTTCCCCCCCACCAACCTTTCTCAGTGACACATTTTTCATATCTTAGTCCGATCTCTCCTTAAATGTATCTGTATTGTTCACTTCAACCACCCTCTGTGCTAATTTCTTCTGAATTTCTAATGGATCTCTCAGTAACCGTGATATCTTCAAGATATGATCTTCCCTTCATAGAAAATTTCTCTCTACACCCATGCTATAGGAACCCTTCACAATTTTAACAACCTGTATTCGGTCAACCATAAATTTTCTTTTCTCAAGTGAAACAAGATATTCTCGGTCTTTTCACCCAAAGTCAGCATCACAAAGTAAAAGATGTTCATATGATGGAAAGAGACAAGGAGACTACATGCACTTTGTCGTTCGTCCGTTAGCAATGGAATGGACATTTGACATTTTGGGTTGAAACCCATAACACTCTAGGATAGAGAAATTCAGAAATTTATCAGCCCTGTGAAAATAAAACTCTTTGCACCTCTGGGCAAACAACAGAAAACAAAACTGCCCAAGAGGCTAAAGTAGGAGAAACGTGGACACCTTTGATTGTTTCTGAGCTACAGGGAGGTTCTGAAAAAGAAAGCCCTTTCCAGAGTTCTACTAGTATGATGACAGCAGTTTGACACCATTCCTAGATCTATATTTTACTTGTTTAAAACTTTCCTTAAGTTTTAGTTAATAAACATTTTCAAGATTAGCATTTCTTTAATGCTTTGCTATCTTTTGCAACAATCATTCACCCTTTAGTGAAACTCAATATCATGCATTTTTCTACACTCCCTATCTGGATCCTCTGATATGCTTATGGTGCCTTCTCTAAGTTAAACCAGCTCCACCATTCCTTTGGGTCTCATGGGCTAGAAATGGGCACCACTCTCAAGAGGTAGTGAGGTCAGAGTTGGGTATGGTTTGAATAAGGCCCGATCTTATGTGTGATATACTGCTTTGGTTATGTAGTCCTTAATTTGATTTGCACTATTGACTGATCCATTGTGGCATCAAATCACTGAGACATGAATAAACAAAAACCTTATGTCCTTCATCATTTGGAGAAGGGAATGGATGGGGACTGTGCCAGCGCTCATTGCCCGAGGAGTATGAGGGTCAGAGGTAAAGTTAGTGTGACAGCTTAAAAAGAACTTCAGGACCATAAAGATAGCAATAGGGAGTGCCACTGTCTGGACTACTCTTCCCTGTGTCAACATGGATTTAATAGCTGTATAGCCTCCTAAGCTGTAATATTTCTGTAAGGGTAAGTGTCCAGAAATACTAACAAATAAGTGTTGGAGCTCAATTTTAGTCAATACTCCCTCATCTGTAAAGTACTTCCTTTAGCTGGGAAAAACTCCTGGAAGAACAAAGTGATCCCCTTTAGCTGTTGTTAATTGTTGTTGAATTTGAACTGTTTGTTGTATTTCTCTCCCTTTAACTTTCCTCTCCCCCCTCTGTACTCCTCTCTCACTCCTCACGCTCTCTCCCTCTCTCCTTTCAAATCTCGTCTGAAATTCACATCAGTTAGACAAAAGAATTGGTGTGAATCAACTGACACTCTGACAACTAAATTTTGCCGGATGCCCCTTGAGAATGTGGGAAGAGTTTACAAGGAATATTTATGAGACAGTAGAATTACCCTGTGAGCTGGAATGGACATGATGGGTCAGAATGGCTTCTTTTATGGTGAAAGGGGATTTTGAAAAAAATCATTAAATGGCACAGGATTACACATGATAACTGGAGCAAGAGTGCTTCAAACATGGTTTGCCATTCAGTACAGACATGGCTGATCTACGCCAGTTTTTATCTCCTCTTCTGTGCCAGTTCCTCACCACCCTCAATTTTTCAAATTTTAATAATTTAACTGCTTCCTCTTTAACCATCTCCAGCGATCTAACCTCCACAATCCTCCAGAGCAGCAATTTCCAGAGAGTCACCATACTCTGCAAGGAGACAATATAAATTAGGAAGTAATATTTTTCTTGTTTGACTTTCTATTTCCACAATGGGACTTTGGTAAACATCTCTGTTAAGATGAGCATGTTATTGACACTCCTCCTCTGCAAGAAAACGAGGGCGAATAAAAATGTGAGACTTCTGTCCTTTTTCTCATAAGGGAGCTCCCTTGCTCCCCGAACAAGCAAAGTCATATGTTTGCAATGATTCCAGTATAAAGCTGAATTATGTCTGCTAATACTTTAACATGAATGAATCAGTGATGCACACTGCTATTGAGTAGTGTGGAGCAGATAATTCTACTAGCTTAATCTCAAAGTTCATAAAGCCCTAGTTAAAAAGAATGCTAAGGTTTTCAGGGAAGAGGGACATTACAAAAATTAATCAGCAATCTTTGGTGTGCAGTTTTCATGTTTGCTGTTGTGTGCTGGGGCAGCAGGCTGAGGGTAGCAGACACCAACAGAATCAACAAACTCATCCATAAGGCCAGTGATGTTGTGGGGATGGAACTGGACTCTCTGACGGTGGTGTCTGAAAAGAGGATGCTGTCCAAGTTGCATGCCATCTTGGACAATGTCTCTCATCCACAACATAATGTACTGGGTGGGCACAGGAGTACATTCAGCCAGAGACTCATTCCACAGAGATGCAACACTGAGCGTCATAGGAAGTCATTCCTGCCTGTGGCCATCAAACTTTTCAACTCCTCCCTTGGAGGGTCAAATACCCTGAGCCAATAGGCTGGTCCTGGACTTATTTCATAATTTCCTGGCATAATTTACACATCACTATTTAACTATTTATGGTTCTATTACTATTTATTATTTATGGTGCAACTGTAACGAAAACCAATTTCCCCCGGGATCAATAAAGTACGACTATGACTATGTCTATGACATGTTTATGACAGCACACAAACAAGAAGGAATGCCAATAAATTCACAGGAATTACATTAAATCTTAGAGACAAGTATCATGCCAGTTTATATGCTGAGCGTTCCATTAGATCAGTAGTTTTAACACAGAAAGAGAGTTTCAAGTTAAGTTCTAAATTGCAATCCCATACAGCCATATGGAACTTATTTTCACAATAAAAGATTTATTTTAGTTCTTAGGGATATTCTGAATGCCCAAATCTCTATAAAGAGTGAACAGATACGAATGACCGTTACTGCTTGTGAGTAGAATTGTAGTGTATATGTTTTTTATGTTAGTGATCAGCTTGGAGAATCAACTTCATTTGATTATAGAATATAGAACAGTACAGCGCAGTACAAGCCATTTGGCCCACAATATTGTGCTGACCTTATACCTATTCTAAGGTCAATGGAACCCTTCCCTTCCACATAGCCCTCCATTTTTCTATCGTCCATGTGCCTATCTGAGACTACATAAACGTTCCAAATGTATTTGCCTTTACCATCACCCAGGACATTCCTGCATCCACCACTCTCTGTGTGGAAAAAAATTACCTCTGACATCACCCCCGCATACTTTACTCTAATCAACTTAAAATTATGCCCCTAAGCTGAAGAGATAGCATAGGCACAGTGATTGTGAATACACAACAAAATAAAGAGCGGAGAAGCAATTATTCCAGTTGAAACATTATCTGAGTGGGTGGATGGATGGTGGAGCCAGGTTATCAGGGTCAGTGTTTGGGATGATGGCGTTGGGTTATTAGGGGCTGTATGGATTGTGGAGTTGGGGTATCGGGGGGTGGATGGGTGGTGGAGTTGGGTTAATGGGGGGTAGATGGGTTGTGGAGTTGGGTTATCGGAGGGTGGTGTTGGGTTATCGGGGGGGATGGATGGGTGGATAGATGGGTTGTGGAGTTGTGTTATCAAGGGGGTGGATGGGTTGTGGAGTTGGGTTATCGGGGGTGGAAGGGTGGTGATATTGGGTTATTAGGAGGATGGATGGATTGTAGAGTTGTGTTATCGGGGGGTGCATGGGTGATGGAATTGGGCTATCAGGGTGAGTGTTTGGGATGGTGCTGTTGGGTTATAGGAGGGTGGATGAGTGGTGGAGTTGGATTACCGGGGAGTAGATGGGTGATAGAGTTGGGTTATCAGGAGGAGTGGATTGGTGATGGAGTTGGGTTATCGGGAGATGGATGGGTGATAGAGTTGGATTATCAGGGTGGGTGGATGGGTGGTGGAATTGGGTTATCAGAGGGTGGTGTTGGGTTATTAGGGGGTGGATGGATTGTAGAGTTGGGTTATTGGGGGGGTGGATGGGTGATGGAGTTGGGTTATCGGAGGGTGGATGGGTGGTGCAGTTGTGTTATCGGGGGGGGTGGATGGTTGGGTAGACGGTTTGTGGAGTTGTGTTATTGGGGGGGGTGGATGGGTGGTGGAATTGGACTATCCGGGTGAGTGTTTGGGATGGTGGCGTTGGGTTATAGGAGGGTGGATGATTGGTGGATTTGGATTACCAGAGAGTAGATGGGTGGTGGAGTTGAGTTATCGGGAGGAATGGATGGGTGATAGAGTTTGGTTATCAGGAGGAGTGGATCGGTGATAGAGTTGGGGTATCAGGGGGTGAATGGGTGATGGAGTTGGGTTATCAGAAGGAATGGATGGGTGGTAGAGTTGGGTTGTCGGGGAGGGGTAATTGGTTGGTGGAGTTGGGTTATCGGGGGGTTGATGTGTTGTGGAGTTGGGTTGTCGGGGGGGTGGATGGGTTTTGGAGTTGGGTTATCGGGAGATAGGTGGGTGATAGAGTTGGATTATCAGGGTGGGTGGATGGGTGATAGAGATGGGTTATTGGGGTGGATGGCTAATAGATTTGGGTTATCAGAAGGAATGGATGGGTGGTAGAGTTGGGTTATCGGGGGGGTGAATGGTTGTTGGAGTTGGGTTATCAGGGAGGGGTGATTGGTTGGTGGAGTTGGGTTGTCTGGGTAGATGAATGGGTGATGGAGTTGGGTTATTGGGGGGTTGGATGAGTGACGGATTTGGTTGGATTCATGAGCAATGAAGTGTAAATGAATCAAATGTCAATGCAAATACTCTAAGAGGCACCTACAGCAAGAGAATTCTCGCCTTGAACATCATGGTAGCGGAGTAGATTAGAACATAGAACAGTATAGCGCAGGTGAGGCTCTTTGGCCCATGATATTGTGTCAAACTAATTAAACCAATAACTCCTAATTAATCTAATCCCTCTTCCCCAGACTTTGATCATATCTTTCCTTCTTTCCTCTTATCCCCCATGAGTTAACACTTAGGATAGGCAACTCCAGTGAGGTGAGTGGCCTATCCCATTGCATGGATCTTAGCCATGTGCTCATGCTTCAGACACTCCTGTATGGAGGCACACACAGTGTCTGATCACATTGTGATCTTACTATGATGACTGCAGCACACAAAATCATTGTGTTCCATGAATCGTACCTAGTGGTTTGGGTTTTTTAGAGAAAGTTGGCCATCACAAGTCAGTAGCATGCCTAGAGCCAATAAAATCACTCAATATTTTTTCCATTATGAACTAGAAAGCGAAAGACAATTAAATAAGCAAAGAATAATTTCCTAAGAATATTAAACCATCATCATTTTTTTTCTGAAAAAAACAAATACATGCAGTTATCAGTGACTACAAAATGGAAAAGCTTGAACTTGGTTACGAAAAGTAGTGATGAGGTATAAGTTTATTTAAGCTAAAGGAAAGTGTCAAAATGCCAATGTGCCATCAAGTGTCAGTACAATGGCCAAGGTAAAATCTCTGCCACAAATGTGCTATTACCAAGCAGGGGCAATTAGGTATCAGGAGTGACCAGCTCCATCCTGTACAGCCCTGACTGCCTTGTGAAAACATACTTCTGTACAATGGTTGTCAATAACCTGGCAGCTATAAATTCTCAATCTCTCAGAGAGGAGGCAATTTTGGAAAGGGAATAAAAACGGGAGTCAAGACTGAAACTTTGCAACCATACACTAATGAGCATTGAGACTGGTTTCTTGGTGGAAGCTCAATGTTGGTACCTTCTGAAAGGATTCCATATACATACCAATACTCCAGCTATGAACAGCTGCAAATACTCTCATTGATCCCAGTAATCAACACTCCCTGAGACTTTTGCTTTGAATAATTGAACCTCTCTAGCAGTTTGGTCTGGGACAGCATGGTTTTGGTGATGGGCGACTCACTTGAGCAACACCATTCTTAATTCAAGTCTTTGACCCTTGGCCTAACGATCAGTTGTAGAATTAGCACAGCACATTTAGGTTTGAGCAAATAATCCACCCACAGGCCTAAGAGCTTAAATGTATTGGCAAATTTTTCCTTGACTTCGCCTACTCATAGTTAAAAAAACAAAGAGGATGAGAAACAAAGAAATACACACAAGCCTGGACTGAAACACAGTAATGACAACAGTAACATTAAGCCCTTCTTTATCTTAGAGCAGCTTTATCAAATTTGTACTTGGGATCCACTGTCTTTAATTCAAATGTATGAATAGTCTCTCCAGTACAGGCTCTTTGGCCCACCATGTTGTCCCAAACTCTCAATCTAACCCTTCCCTGCCACCTAGTCCCATATTTTGCTTTCAGACATGTATATATCTAATTGTCTCTTAAGTCTCTTTATCCGCCACTTGGCAGGGCATTTGATGCACCCACCACCCTCTCTGTGAAAAGCCAGTCTCTGACATTTCCCCTATACTTTCTTCCAATTGACATAAAATTATATCTCCTTGTATTAGCGATTTCCATCTTGGGAGTAAGGTGTTGGCTATCCACTCTATTTACACCTCTTATCATCTTATATTTGGGAAGATTTTAATCACCCAAGACCCTGCAGCAGAGTTAGGCTACGAGGCGAACACTGCATATATTTAAAAATACATTGTGAACATTACAAGTACATCTAACTCTAGTGCCACAAAGAAGGAAAATAAATTGGGCAGCTGTGGCCTCAAGGTCAACTCAGAAGCACTCATGCCTCAGTGAATCCAATCCTGGGGACAAAACTGTGGTTGGGTAGAAGGTGGGGTGGGGTGGGGTGGAGAGGGGCAGGAATATTATTTTGGTTTCGATAGCAAGAGGCCCACAGCTGATATCAAAGAGGTGCAGGGCTGTAGCCCTGGCAGGCCTCTCATTGACAGTAAAGCATACTCCACCCTTTTGGTTTAGACTTGTCTCTCACAGGTCGTGTGGGATTTTCCACAAGTTCAACAAACATCTTACGTAACACACACACACACACACAATGCTGGAGGAACTCAGCAGGTCAGGCAACATCTATGGAGAGGAGTAAACAGTCTCTGTTTCAGGCCAAGCCCTTCATCTTATGCCACTTTTTATTATTGTGTTAATGTGTGAAGCCTGGGAAATATTGGCTATGGTTTTCTGTTCCAACTTCCAAACAACTCTCCAAGAAAGTTTTGCTTCTCTCTGTATCATTTTTTCAACCTACTTATTGTTTAGATCGATTTAACCCCATGATTGCACTCCTTCTACTCTCAGTGGTAAAATTCTCCCTCTCTCCCCAACCCAATATGTCCAAAAAACATACACCTTATGAGTCATAAATAACATTTGTCATAGAAATTATATTCAGTAGCTGGAGCACATTCTGTAGTCCCCTGCCTTCTGATTACTATGGCTTGGTTTTTTGAATATGTGCTGTAAGGGAAGATCAGTGTAAGCTGGGAGTCTGGGCCCATGCTAGATTTGGGTGGTGGCTGTGACTGTGCATGCAAGGTTAATGTCAACTGTGACAGGCCTGACAGTAGCAGAGACATGAGCAAGACCAACAGAAGATGTAGCCATAACAAGTCAACACTTATTTACATTACCACTTAAAAGAATGCAAAGGCTCTGTATTACATCCTCTGCCACTATTCACACTCTCCTCCAGAACAAAGCTCCCAACAAGCGACTGCAAGGTTTTGACCAAATGGAAACATGGACAGACGCCAAATAAGTAACAAGCGCAGACTTTGAAAATGATAAAGTCTGCACTTAACTCTACCCATTCTGTACTTAATTGAGGGCAACTTTCATTGATAACATGCTCTCGATTTGAAGTATTTCCTCAGCTTGCCCATTCTGTGCTTCTGGACTATTGTGAATTACTGTGTTTAAGGGTGGTAGACATTATTTCATGGTCACTGCCAATTGACTATTCCTCTGCGTCATGTCAATGTACTATAGGAGGTCTGAAGCCTATTGAGCATTTAATTGAACCGCCTTTCAATTAACCTTTACTTAACAAAAGACTGACCTCTAACTCAATGAACACAGATGAGGCAAGCCTGATTTTCTTTTAGACAATGTAGCAGTAGGCCTCAACTGCTTCTTATATCTCCTCATGATGCTGAAGGAGACCATTCAGCCCATTATGTCTCTGACGACGTGTCCTAGGGAAACAAGTAAGGGAATGGGACTAATGAGGATATTCCCCTGTTTCTCCATAGTCCACACCATCCTCACATTCCCAATAAACCCCTGTCTGAATCTCAAAATATTCACCTACTGTGGAGGTAAATCACCAACAGACACCTAACCTACCAACCCACCATGTTCTTGAGGTCTGTGTGAGTTGTTCAAGCCGGCAATGTGAATAGTCCACAAATGCAAGTCCCTGAAGCACAAGTGTGTGTTTGCATCAAAGACATACAGGACTACAGTCATTATTCTACATAGTTACTCACTAAGGACCCAATCACCATTGACAATCTAGATTATACTGTATAATGGTTCAATAGCTCCATTTAATATCAGAGAATGTTTCCAGTATAAAACGAAATTCTTACTCTCTGCAAACATCTTCGAAACAGAAGAAAACCCCAAAAGAATGAATGACAGAAAAAAGTAAGATCCCCAAACAAAGCCCCTTACCTCCCTCCCATGCACAAGCAGAAGTAAGCAGCATCAACCCTCCCCTTCCTCCACCCCCACTTATTCCAGCAGAAAGAATCAGCATTCCCACCACCCACCATGCAAGCAACAGCAAAACCCCAAAGAGAGACAAACCATCAAAAACTACTGTTCATCTCAACAGTTTGACATCCCACAGGCACTCTCTCTCTCTCTCTGTCACTAACAAGGGAGAGAGATATCACTCTTTCCACGATGAGAGAGGAGACAAACAGCCTGCTGTTTCAATGTGACAGTCTTTAGTGCTGCTTTTATTCCAAGTTTTCCCCTACTCGAGAATAGCTGAATAAATAGCAGCACTGACCACTATTTTTGTTCTAATTGTGATACTTCTTGCATAATTTTTGTATAATTTATGATTAATTCATGGTTTTCTTCTGCATGTTGTGTATCAGATGCTGCTGTAAAATGTTTTTTTTATTCCGCTTGTGCAAACATGTATTTACACATACAACAATAAACTTGACTTTGACTTTGAAATTTCTCAGTCAATGTCTTTAGCTAAAGGTTTAACATTGTCTTGTTCATGCCCTTAGGACACGGTGAAGTGTGTCTTTGGCATGCAAGATCTTTTGTAGTCTTGACATTGTTTCAATGCAGGAAACAGGGCACCTAATTTAAACAGTGGCTGGGAGGTGGACCACAGATTACAACAGGAAATAGAAAAGGTGTGTCAAAAGGGCAATGTTATGGTAGTCATGGGAGATTTTAACATGCAGGTCGATTGGGAAAATCAAGTTGGTAATGGATCTCAAGAGAGTGAGTTTGTTGAATGCTTAAGAGATGGCTTTTTAGAGCAGTGTGTCGTTGAGCCTACTAGTGGATCGGCTATACTGGATTGGGTGTTATGTAATGATCCGGAGGCAATTAGGGAGCTTAAGGTAAAATAGCCCTTAGGAACCAGTAATCAAAATATGATTGAGTTCAACTTGAAATCTGATAGGGAGAAAGTAAAGTCTGACATAGCAGTATTTCAGTGGAGTAAGGGAAATTACAGTGGTATGAGAAAGGAGTTGGCCAAAGTAAATTGGAAGGAGCTGCTGGCAGGGATGTCAGCAGAGCAGCATGATGTGCGTTTCTGGGAAAAATGAGGATGGCGCAGGACAACGTATTCCAAAAATGAAGAAATACTCAAATGGTAAAATAGTACAAAGAAGGCTGACAAGGGAAGTCAAAGCTAGTGTAAAGGCAAAAGAAAGGGCATACAACAAAGCAAAAAATTAGTGGGAAGATAGAAGATTGGGAAGTTTTTAAAAACCTGCAGAGAGCAACTAAAAAAATCATTAGAAAGGAAAAGATGAAATATGAGAGCAAGCTAGCAAAGTTTTTTCCAGTATGTTAAAAATAAAAGAGAAATGAGAGTGGATATAGGACCACGAGAAAATGAGGTAGGAGAAATAATAACCTGGGGAACAAGGAGATGGCTGATAATCTAAATGAGTATTTTGCATCAGTCTTCATTGCGGTAGACACTAGCAGTATGCCACTGTTGTAGTTTGTGAAGGAAGAGAAGTGGGTCAGTTACTATTACAAGAGAGAAGGCGCTCAAAAAGCTGAAAGACCTAAAGGTACATAAGTCACCCGGACCAGATGAACCCGGGGGAAGCAACAGTGGCCGTGCCTCCGGCACAGAGTCCGGCCCTGTAGCTCAGAAGGGTAGGGAAAGGAAGAGGAGGGCAGTTGTGATAGGGGACTTGATAGTAAAGGGGTCAGATAGGCGATTCTGTGGATGCAGTCCAGAGACCCGGATGGTAGTTTGCCTCCCTGGTGCCAGGGTCCGGGATATTTCTGATCGTGTTCAAGATACCCTGAAGTGGGAGGGTGAGGAGCCAGAGGTCGTGGTACATATAGGTACCAATGACATAGGTGAGAAAAGGGAAGAGGTCCTGAAAGGACAATATAGGGAGCTAGGAAGGGAGTTGAGAAAAAGGACCGCAAAGGTAGTAATCTCGGGATTACTGCCTGTGCCACGCGACAGTGAGAGTAGGAATGCGATGAGGTGGAGGATAAATGCGTGGCTGAGGGATTGGAGCAGGAGGCAGGGATTCAAGTTTTTGGATCATTGGGCCCTCTTTTGGCGCAGGCATGACCTGTACAAAAAGGACAGGTTACACTTGAATTCTAGGGGGACCAATATCCTGGCAGGGAGATTAGCGAGGGCTACTGAGGTGACTTCAAACTAGAATGGTTGGGGGGTGGGAATCAAATTAAAGAGGCTAGGCGAGAGGAGGTTAGTTCACAACAGGGTGATGGGAACCAGTGCAAAGAGACAGAGGGGTGTAAAGTGAGGGTAGAAGCAAAAAGTAGTAAGGAGAATAGTAAAAGTGGCAGGCCAACAAATCCAGGGCAAACATCAAAAAGGGCCACTTTTCAACATAATTGTATAAGGGCTAAGAGAGTTGTAAAAGAGTGCCTGAAGGCTTTGTGTGTCAATGCAAGGAGCATTCGTAACAAGGTGGATGAATTGAAAGTGCAGATTGTTATTAATGATTATGATATAGTTGGGATCACAGAGACATGGCTCCAGGGTGACCAAGGATGGGAGCTCAATGTTCAGGGATATTCAATATTCAGGAGGGATAGACATGAAGGAAGGGGAGGTGGGGTGGGGTGGCGTTGCTGGTTAATGAGGAGATTAACGCAATAGAAAGGAAGGACATAAGCCGGGAAGATGTGGAATCGATATGGGTAGAGCTGCGTAACACTAAGGGGCAGAAAACGCTGGTGGGAGTTGTGTACAGGCCACCTAACAGTAGTAGTGAGGTCGGAGATGGTATTAAACAGGAAATTAGAAATGTGTGCAATAAAGGAACAACAGTTATAATGGGTGACTTCAATCTACATGTAGATTGGGTGAACCAAATTGGTAAAGGTGCTGAGGAAGAGGATTTCTTGGAATGTATGCGGGATGGTTTTTTGAACCAACATGTCGAGGAACCAACCAGAGAGCAGGCTATTCTGGACTGGGTTTTGAGCAATGAGGAAGGGTTAATTAGCAATCTTGTCGTGAAAGGCCCCTTGGGTAAGAGTGACCATAATATGGTGGAATTCTTCATTAAGATGGAGAGTGACATGGTTAATTCAGAAACAAAGGTTCTGAACTTAAAGAGGGGTAACTTTGAAGGTATGAGATGTGAATTAGCTAAGATAGACTGGCAAATGACACTTAAAGGGTTGACAGTGGATATGCAATGGCAAGCATTTAAAGATTGCATGGATGAACTACAACAATTGTTCATCCCAGTTTGGCAAAAGAATAAATCAGGGAAGGTAGTGCACCCGTGGCTGACAAGAGAAATTAGGGATAGTATCAATTCCAAAGACGAAGCATACAAATTAGCCAGAAAAAGTGGCTCACCTGAGGACTGGGAGAAATTCAGAGTTCAGCAGAGGAGGACAAAGGGCTTAATTAGGAAGGGGAAAAAAGATTATGAGAGAAAACTGGCAGGGAACATAAAAACTGACTGTAAAAGCTTTTATAGTTATGTAAAAAGGAAAAGACTGATAAAGACAAATGTAGGTCCCCTACAGACAGAAACAGGTGAATTGATTATGGGGAGCAAGGACATGGCAGACCAATTGAATAATTACTTTGGTTCTGTCTTCACTAGGGAGGACATAAATAATCTTCCAGAAATAGTAGGGGACAGAGGGTCCAGTGAGATGGAGGAACTGAGCGAAATACATGTTAGTAGGGAAGTGGTGTTAGGTAAATTGAAGGGATTAAAGGCAGATAAATCCCCAGGGCCAGATGGTCTGCATCCCAGAGTGCTTAAGGAAGTAGCCCAAGTAATAGTGGATGCATTAGTGATAATTTTTCAAAACTCGTTAGATTCTGGACTAGTTCCTGAGGATTGGAGGGTGGCTAATGTAACCCCACTTTTTTAAAAAGGAGGGAGAGAGAAACCGGGGAATTATAGACCGAATAGCCTAACGTCGGTGGTGGGGAAACTGCTGGAGTCAGTTATCAAAGATGTGATAACAGCACATTTGGAAAGTGGTGAAATGATCGGACAAAGTCAGCATGGATTTGTGAAAGGAAAATCATGTCTGACGAATCTCATAGAATTTTTTGAGGATGTAACTAGTAGAGTGGATAGGGGAGAACCAGTGGATGTGGTATATTTGGATTTTCAAAAGGCTTTTGACAAGGTCCCACACAGGAGATTAGTGTGCAAACTTAAAGCACACGGTATTGGGGGTAGGGTATTGATGTGGATGGAGAATTGGTTAGCAGACAGGAAGCAAAGAGTGGGAATAAACGGGACCTTTTCAGAATGGCAGGCGGTGACTAATGGGGTACCGCAAGGCTCAGTGCTGGGACCCCAGTTGTTTACAATATATATTAATGACTTGGATGAAGGAATTAAATGCAGCATCTCCAAGTTTGCGGATGACACGAAGCTGGGCGGCAGTGTTAGCTGTGAGGAGGATGCTAAGAGGATGCAGGGTGACTTGGATAGGTTGGGTGAGTGGGCAAATTCATGGCAGATGCAATTTAATGTGGATAAATGTGAAGTTATCCACTTTGGTGGCAAAAATAGGAAAACAGATTATTATCTGAATGGTGGCCGATTAGGAAAAGGGGAGGTGCAACGAGACCTGGGTGTCATTATACACCAGTCATTGAAAGTGGGCATGCAGGTGCAGCAGGCAGTGAAAAAGGCAAATGGTATGCTGGCATTTATAGCGAGAGGCTTCGAGTACAGGAGCGGGGAGGTACCACTGCAGTTGTACAAGGCCTTGGTGAGACCACACCTGGAGTGTTGTGTGCAATTTTGGTCCCCTAATCTGAGGAAAGACATCCCTGCCATAGAGGGAGTACAAAGAAGTTTCACCAGATTGATTCCTGGGATGGCAGGACTTTCATATGAAGAAAGACTGGATGAACTGGGCTTGTACTCGTTGGAATTTAGAAGATTGAGGGGGGATCTGATTGAAACGTATAAAATCCTAAAGGGATTGGACAGGATAGATGCAGGAAGATTGTTCCCGATGTTGGGGAAGTCCAGAATGAGGGGTCACAGTTTGAGGATAAAGGGGAAGCCTTTTAGGACTGAGATTAGGAAAAACTTCTTCACACAGAGAGTGGTGAATCTGTGGAATTCTCTGCCACAGGAAACAGTTGAGGCCAGTTCATTGGCTATATTTAAGAGGGAGTTAGATATGGCCCTTGTGGCTACGGGGATCAGGGGGTATGGAGGGAAGGCTGGTGCAGGGTTCTGAGTTGGATGATCAGCCATGATCATAATAAATGGCGGTGCAGGCACGAAGGGCCGAATGGCCTACTCCTGCACCTATTTTCTATGTTTCTATGTTAACTGCACCCTAGAGTTCTGAAAGAAGTAGCGTGAGAGATTATGGTGGCATTAGAAATGATCTTTCAAAAAAATCATTGGACTCTGGCATGGTGCCAGAGGACTGGAAAATTGCAAATGTCACTCCGCTCTTTAAGAAAGGAGGGAGGCTGCAGAGTGTAAATTATAGACCAGTTAGCCTGACCTCAGTGATTGGGAAGATGTTAGATTCAATTGTTAAGGAAGAAGTGATGGAGTACTAGGTGACACAGGACAGGATATTACAAAGTCAGCATGGTTTCCTTCAGGGAAAATCTTGCCTGATGAACCTGCAGCAGATGTTGTATATTTGGACTTTAAGAAAGCCTTTGACAAGGTGCCACACATGAGGCTGCTTACCAAGTTAAGAGCCCATGGTATTACAGGAAAGTTACTAACGTGGTTAGAGCATTGGCTGATTGGTAGAAGGAGTCTACCAATTTAGGATATAGGAATAAAAGGATTCTTTTCTGGTTGGCTGCCAGTGATTAGTGATGTTCTGCAGCGGTCAGTGTTAGGACTACTTTAGGGTCTCGGTCCGAAGCGTCGACTGTACCTCTTCCTATAGATGCTGCCTGGCCTGCTGTGTTCCACCAGCATTTTGTGTGTGCTACTTTTTATGCTGTATATTAATGATTTAGATGATGGAATAAATGGCTTTGTAGACAAGTTTGCAGATGATTTGAAGGTTGGTGAAGGAGCAGGTAGTGTTGAGGAAACAGGTAGGATACAGAAGGAGTTAGATAGATTAGGAGAATGGGCAAGAAAGTTGCAAATGAAATACAATGCTGGAAAATGCATGGTCATGCACTTTGGTACTAGAAATAAATGTGTGGACTATTTTCTAAACAAGGAGAAAATCCAAAAATCTGAGATGCAAAGAGACTTGGGAATTCTTGTGCAAAACACCCTAAAGGTTAACCTGCAGGTCGAGTCAGGAAGGCAAATGCCATGTTAGCATTCATTTCAAGAGATCTAGAATACAAGAGCAAGGATGTGATGCTGAGGCTTTATAAGGCATTGGTGAGGCCTCACCTTGAGTATTGTGAACAGTTTTGGGCCCATCATCTTAATAAAGATGTGCTGGCATTGGAGAGGGTCCAGATGGAGAGGGTTCACAAGGATGATTCCAGGAATGAAAGGGTTATCATATGAGGAACGCTTGATGGCTCTGAGTCTGTAATTACTGGAATTCAGAAGGAAGAGGGGGGATCTCATTGAAACCTTTTGAATGTTGAAAGGCCTAGACAGCGCTGATGTGGAAAGGAAGTTTCCCATGGTGGAGAGTCTAGGACAAGAGGGCACAACTTCAGGACAGAGGGGTCCCAAAATTTCTTTATCCAGAGGGTGGTGAATTTAGGGAATTTGTTGCCACATGCAGCTGTGAAGGCCAAGTTGTTGGGTGTATTTAAGGCAGAGATTGATAGGTTCTTGATTGAACATGGCATCAAAGGTTACAGGGAGAAGGCCGGGAGCTAGCGTTGAGGAGGAGAAAAAAAAGGATCAGCCATGACTGAATGGCGGAGCAGACTCAATGGGCCAGATGGCCTAATTCTGCTCCTATGTCTTATGGTCTAATTAATCTGGACCAACAGGATTTTGATAAAGACCAGATATTTTACTGAGGCTGATAAAAGGAATAATTTTTGGCCAAGTCATAGAACACAGGATGAACATTCAAGAACGAGTTCCTTTTGCTACCGAGATATATTCTTCTGGATGCTCCCTGAGATCATGCTTCAGCTAAGATACAATTACATGCATGCTCTCAGTCTTGATCTCAGGCAAGACTGACTAAATCTGTTTCAAAACCATGCAGATCTGCATTATCACTTATTTCCCTCACCTGAACAAAAGAAAACCTTTGCTTCTTCTTTTCAGGTGCTGTGGGCTACAGAAGTGCCTAGCAACCAATGTTCCTCTGGATTATTGTCTCCTTTCAGTCATACTCTTTGCTCCTGATAGAAGGTCATTAACTTGGAAGGTTAATTTTCTTCCCTGCTCCACATATGTTGGATGTGTCCAGCATTTCCTTTCATAATCTCATCCCTTCACCTCTGGAAATATTTTATATCACCACATCCTGGGAGAACTGGTCAAACACAAAGGAATAACCCACAAGACCTACCACCCTATGCAAAAACAACACAGATGTAAACAACCATACATCAGCAAGCTCACCTTACACTGAGCTTTGTCAATTCTGAGTGAAAGTGCATCAATTTTAAACAGTGAGTTTTGAGCATGATGCGTAAAGATGAATACACAGTTCATTTGGCTATTATTGTCAAATAGCAGTCAGCAGGTTATAGGTTCATTGAGTTCTAATGCAGCGGAATGTAGAGAGAGGACCAGAGGGACTGGAGAGCACAGAGAAAAGAAATCTAAAGAATATACACAATTGTGTGCATAGTGCTTAACAGTGAATAATAGTTTCACAATTTCACAGCACACAATACCATAAAAGTAAGCCTAATACTTGTCAACAACTGTTGCTAATCAGACTGACTTAATTTTTTTGACATGCCATTACATTTTCCTTTTCTTCTCTTTGTTGTTGTGACTTGAAAGGCTTTGAAAAAATATAATTTTTTCATTTGTCAAACAGCAATGCCAGTCAGCCAGGGTCGAGCCAGCTCCCGGAGGCTTGGTTTTATTCCCTCGATTGTATGTTGCTGCCAGACTAACAAAAAATGTAAATTGTTGAAGGAACAAAATTGTTCTTTCATAAGTCTTCACATTCTTACCACCCTGCTGGGATCCTGCAGTGTGACTGGAGTGACTTTTCAAAGAACAAGGAAAGGAAGACAGCCAGATTTTGCACTGACTTCACTGCAAACTCTGTACAATTCTGGAAGCCCTCACTTAGCAGCATCGCACCAAAGAACAAAGCTTAACTACTAGATCCAGCAAAGGTCTCCACTAACATACCATCAATCACAACATTACTGATACAATAATTTACATGCTGTAGAACTTTAACTAGAATGTAGGATATTTAGAAGCCAAATTACACAGAGCAAGCTCCTCTAAACAAGATAATTTGTGAGCAGATAAGTACATATTTTAAAGATTTTTTTTTTAGATTCACATCTGCATACTCCACTTTCCCTATTTGATTCCACGGTCCACCTTCCTTTCTATCAGTTTCTAACATCTACAGCTCTTTGTCTCTTCAACCTGTCACCTCCCAACCTGCCACTATTTCCACTCTTCCCTCCTTTAACTGCCTGTCACCTCTCATTTTGATCCACATATCACTTGCTAGCTCTTGATTTATGTCTTTCCTCTACCTCTTTATACTGGCTCTCTCTCCTCAACTTTCAGTCCAGATGAAGGGTCTTGACCGAAATCTTTGACTGTCTGTTTTCCTCCGCAGATGTCACCTGCCTTGATCTGTAAAAGTTCCTCCAGAACTTAGTTTTATTTCTCTCTCTCCAGTGTCTGGTATCTGTTGTGTCAACATGGATCCACGCATGTTGCAAAAGGAAACATAATACTGAGATTCTCAGAAAATGCTGGAAGAACTCAACAAGCCAGCCAGCTTCCATGGAGCATGTTGCTCCAGATTCAAACATTTGCCATCTCTTCTGTCTCCACATCATTGATATGGTTCCACGGTGAAATTATTGCATTTAAAGCAATGTTAAGGCTGATATGGCAAATGTATTCTGCTGTGAATATTGAGGCATGTATGAAAATGCGCTTTTCCTGTGCCAGTTTCACTACTCGGTGCTAACTCGAGAAGTCCGAAGCTCATGGGATGTGAGTTTTATGTTGTGGAGAAGGGATGTAACTAGTAAAGTGGAGGAGGGCTGGAGCTTTGTTCAAGGGAAGAGGAGCAAAAGATCTTGAAGTTGGGGGTAGGGTACAAGTAGCACACTGAATATTAGTGGAGAGTTGGTAAAGTAATTGGTCTAAGTTCCGGTGGTGGGGGAGCTGAAGGACATCCACAATTAGGGGTGGGGTAGCAGGGATGAGGAATGAATGGGAGAGGGGTGTCACTTACTGGACTCCTTAGAGTTGATCAGGCTGGCTCCTTACAGTCACACTAATACAGAACCTACATACTCTACCTCAAGAAGACTTACAAATCCAGAACACTCACAAACCACACTTTGCACAAGTAGCATCGGAATGTACATGCCATTTGGTGCCACTGCATGTCTGGTAGCTCATTATGTATGCATGCCTTTTATTTGGGAAATTTAGTAACCAAACTGTGATAATCAGGGGTGGTATGGTGGTATAGACGTTTGCACAATGCTTCATAGCATGCCAGCTATAAGACTGGGGTTCAATTCCCACCACATGCAGTAAGGAGTTTGTACGTTCTACCAATGACCACGTGGATTTCCTCCAGGTACTCTGGTTTCCTCTCAAATTCCAAAGACAGACGAGTTAGTGTCACATAACGTGGGCAGGCTATATTGATGCTGCAGGTGTGGCAACACTTGCAGGCTGCCCCCAGCACATCCCCAACATAAGTGATGCATTTCATTGTATGTTTTGATGTCTTGATGTACATTTGACAAATAAAGCTCATCTTTCTTTAGACCCATCTGACTTGTCTTTTATTAAAGTTAATGCTGGGCACCACCAACAAACGTCCAGGTTCTTGTACTAATATTTTCAAACTTTAGTTAGGCATTGATAAGGTTAAGTTGAGCGTGCAAGGGTATTCAGAAGCATGGTACTGTCCTCCATCTCCAATATCACCAACCACAATTAAGTCCAATGACTTGATACCAAGATCTTTGGTACGATGTGAGCCCCGGGCCACCTCCAGCTTGCGATGGATATTAAAGGCGCCCAAGTGCTATCTATATTCTTGTAGTCATGCAGCTTCTGAAAAAGCTTAATATCAGCTTTCATACTGCAGGACACTGCACACAAGGCTAGAAAGGCTTTAAATGTGACACACATACTGTACTGTCGTTCTCCTGTCAATGGAGCAGTCAATAGTGGTAGTAATATCTACTTCCACTGCCTTCACAGGCAGTCTGTTTATGTGTTTAGCACAGCATGTAAAATAGTTAACTATAAACTGTCTGTTCACCCTCCCTCAGCTGAGCTCAAGTCTGTACTTCTTTGTTACAGAGCTTATGAATTCCAAATATCCGAATAAGCTCTCCATTGAACCTGCTTTTCTCCTCTGTACACACTGCCAGTTTCTGTAGCCTCTCCTCAGTGCTCAGATGCCTAATTCAAGGTATTAGATGAATTGCCTTTTGCTCGGCTCTGTCCTGCATCTGGTAAGACTGAGTCAGCACTTTGTACAAGCTCACTATTAAGGCTGTGATAAAAATCTTATTTGCTTCCTTGGTTTCAGCCACTCATTGTGTTGATGGGCATGCTATGCATGAATTAGGTCAGATAACCCACCTCTGTTGAGTCCTGTGTTGCTTCCAAACCTTTTTTTTAAAATGCTGGAAAAAAATTATTGGACTGTGGAGTAATTACCCAAGCATCATGGTGGACAGGAGTGTAAGGGTAAAATACTGGGATTGATAGTTTTATTGGCTGGTAACTTTATGGGCTGAATTAATAATCAAGGCATTCAAGTCCAGCATTCAAATCTTTCATTCTAATCTGATTGCAGTTTATTCTTCAAACAAGATCTGCAAATAATACAGCGGTATTAGTTTAAAAAGAGAAGATACTGAATTGTTAGGTTCAGTGATGTCCTTAAGGGAAGGAAAGCCCCCTACCTCACTCAGATTGTGCCATGAGTGATTTTGGTGTCAACACAGTTGACTCTCTTAATGGATGAGCGAGATCAAGGTAAACAAGTAAGATTAACTAAGAATGGGGAGTAATATCAGCCCTGTTAATGACACCTACCCTGCAAATGAATAAGGGGGAAAAAAACCATATCTTTTAAAGTGAGCAAACTAATAATTGAAGTAGAAAAACAGATAATAAGGTTTGGGAGAGAGTTTGGTCACAATAAAGAGCCAGTGTACTGTAGAACAGGAATTTAAATGATTTGCTTTAGTACTGAGAATATCTATAGTTATCTTGTAATGTCAATTGAATTTCGCCATATTAAACATCATCTCCACCTTTAAAGCTTAATTTCTGAATCAATTGAAATTGGTCCATTGACCACTTGACCAAAGTATTTGCGATAGCCTATTTTTACCACCACCTCACTTGTTATGATCAGCATTTATGCTATGACCACACACTCAATTTATTCTCATACATAATAATCAATAATAATGGACAAGTACTGATTCTATCTGCTTGGAGACTCCCCTCCATACTGTTGCCAACCCACATATGGATACTTATCATCTCTTCTTAGTGAACCAATACGTCAAACCACATCAGAAGATTCCTTCCATTCCAGTTCTATTCCTTTAGAAGCTATGGTCTAAATGCCCAAGCAAAATTAAACAGACAGCTTAATCCAGAGTCACATCTCAGTGCAACTGGCTTTTATTTCTCTGAAGAGAATCCAAGGTCAGAAGAAAACAACATAGGAAAATAAAAATACTCATTAATAGTCAATATGAAGCAGTATTGAACCCCAGTTATTTGCTATTTCTTAGATTATTTCAGCATTCTCTTCTCTGAAGAACAATGACATATAACAGACTCACCAGCCTACAAATACAAAGTTAGCCTTTGGCCAGGTTTCTGATGCTGGCATTCATTCACCTTAGACTCATTAAAACCTCCTGAATATTGAAAGGCCTAGATAGAGGAGGTGAGAATATATTCTGTAACAGGGGTCTAGGAGCAGAGGATAAAGGCACTAGAATAGGAGGATGTCCATTTAGAACAGGGATGAGGAAGACTTTCTTCAGCCAGAGGGTAGTGAATGTGTGGAATTCATTGCCACAGACAGCTGTGGAGGCCAATTGGGTACATTTAAAGCATAAATTGATAGTTCTTGATTACTAAGGGTGTCAAAGGTTACAGGGAGAAGGCAAGAGAATGGGGTTGAGAGGGATAGAAGATCAGCCATGGTTGAATAGTGCAGCAGACTCGATAGGTCAACTAGCCTAATTTTGCTCCTACATATGTCTTATGTTGCCTAACAATCCAGTGACCACACTCACATTAATAAGGGACCAATTTGATGCTCATGATTTTAAATATTCTAGCAGGCACTTCACCCAGCTCCCACCCTATCTCTACTTTGTCGATCTTAGCTTGTCCATGTTCTTTTTCATTAACTCTGTACTATAATTACTTTAATTTCTCCATTTGAAGAAAGGCTGTCCCTGGTTTCCTCTACAACTAAATACACAAAGGCTTCTTTCATGGTATCTGCCATCCTCAGAGAGGAAGGGCTTTACACTAACCTTATGATGAGTTACTTAAATATTATGTGTTATTAATTTGAATGGACAGTGTGTGGGTTGTGTTGACTAAGCATCTTCTTTTCACTACAAGTTACTTTGTAATTGGGATTAAAATTTTCTAACATTTTTTCTAAAAGGAAATGATAGTTTGAGCAAAGTAATTGTGGCAGAAGATACGACCACTTCTTTAAATTAAATACCATCCCTCAAGGCATATGTTTAACCACAGACTCTCTGTAGCAGCGCCCCTCCTAAAAATAATGCATTTTACTCAGCTATTTCCTTCAGTGCTTTGCCGACAATGAATTCACCCCGTGCCAATTTCATTTGAATTATCTCTTAACATGAATTTGTTTCTTTTCATTTGGAAGAGGGAGTACAAACTATCTTAATGCACACATCCTTTAACTCCATAATAAAGTATAAAATGAGACTCTACTATTAGTCAGTCCTGTGGCAAAACTCAGGTCCATTCAAAGCAACAATGTCCAAATATGGGACAAAGGGTCAGCTGAAAGGCTCCCTTGGCTGCTCAGTATGAGCGCTCATTGACAGCTGTAAAGCTGCCTCTCTCTCTATGAATGTAAGTGAAAGGAGCCACGTGGACCTCTAATAAAAGGCTCCTGTCTCAGAAAGTCATTGAAATGCCATCTGGTGATTTCTTTGACGTAAGCAGATGTGAAAAAAACCTCAAGTGCGCGGTTCGGTGGGTGAAGCTGCCTTTTGTGGTGATTCTGGGTTGGTGAATGACTAAATATGATCTGCTGTCAGCTGGGACCTTGAGCAGAGAGAAAGAAAGAGAGAGAGAGAGAGAGAGAGAGAGAGAGAGATGGGGAAGAGAAGAGACAGAGAAAGGTAGAGCTGGAGGGCAGAGAAGGGAAGGAGGGGGAGGAGGAGAGAGGGGGAGGGGAGAGAGAGAGAGAGAGAAGGATGAAGGAAGGGTGAGAGGAATGAATGTTATTGAGTTAATAACTGAATTCATCACGAACAGCTTCTAAACTCCTTGGCTATGGAAATTATCAAAAAATCTTTCTCTTTATACTCCAGTTGTTCAAAATTAAATGTAGGTTGTCATTTAATTCACCAAGAAGATCAGTTTCTAACAAATTTAGTCATTGAAATTAAAACAATTTTATATAACCAATACATATATTCACAAATATGCATATACTCAGGGACACACACATATTCACACATACTGTACAAATTACAATAATACACACATACATTTATATGCCATGCACACAATCACATACACATGCATATAATGTACTCCTACTCAATACACACACACACACACACAAATAATGAATCTGACTGGAAAGCCACACTGATTGTGCTTACTTGCAACAAAACCAGTAAGAGTAGGTGGGGATTAGCCACCCTATATGCAATTTGCACACAACTCCTTTCCAAAGTCTTAATTTCATTTTTTTAATATTTAAAAACAAAGTCTTTCTGATGGTCATAAAGGAAACAGAAGTAATCAGCTATTCAGGTCTTGTACCTCCCTTTCGCAGTATTCAGTTTTACGACTCCCTGCTCTTTTAGTACTTCAGGTTTCTATATCTTCTCTGTAACACCTCCTCCAGACATCACCACTTGCATCATTCAATCTCACCCGATCTCCACTCTGCCATAAACTTGCCCTTTTGTTCTCTCCATCCCTTCCCGCCCATTGTTGTTGTAAGGTTATCTTTGTCGCTCGGTCTCCGCAGATGCTACCTGATTTGCACAGAGTTTCCTGCATTTTCTGCTTTCACATTCTTGTATGCAAAGATGCTGGCTTCGTAACAAGACCATGGAAGACCATCTTAACTCCAGTCCATCTCTTGGGGAAAGATGTGATTGTGTGTATTGTTGGTTTTATGCTCCATTGTTGTGAACAATAGAAAGTAATCCTGGGCCGGACTTTGGAATCCATTCCCATTGCAACTACCAATGTGCTTCCCATCTGGGGTGTTAATTTAAAGCTTAACCCATGTTATTTAATCTGCTAAATTACTCATCCTGATTTCAGCAGTATTTGGAAAGTTGTAATTGGCATCTGCATAACATAGCTAAGAAATGCACAAGATAAAATAGCAAGCCACCAACCACCAGGTCTTGCTGTCACACGTATGGGTTTACGCAGATGTGAGTGAGTTTTCATTCCTATACCTGTGTGCATTTGTTGACTGCCAGGATGATTGAGGTTAGCTGTGATAGCCCTCATTAACTTGCTGCCACACATTACTTGGGCTCACAAATGAAGTTTGGGACTTGGCTCAGATAGCTGAGGTGCCTGGGACAATACAGAGACTTTTTCCTTTCATGCTTCCCATATAGAAGCAGTGAATATTAAAACAGGATAACAGGACACTTCCCGCCATTTATCCTTGTCATTATAATAACTGGATAAAGAACATCAACGCTTTGAAGCTACTACCTTTATTACTCAACTTCTCCATGGCCTTCTCTTTTCCACCTTTGCTTTTCCTCCAGTACTTTGAGCCCTCTCTGTACTCCTTTAATTTCATGTTCTTTTTCAGCCCTATATTTAATCATTCCAACACCAGCAGTTGTAACTCCAGCTGCAAGAACCCTAAGCTGTTGATTTTTAATAGAGTCGTAAAACACTACAGCTCAGAAACAGACCCTTTGCCTAGTCCTATCAACCTGACCATAGCTCTCCATAACACTCCCATTCATGTACCTATCCAAATTTCTCTTAAATGTTGAAATCAAACCCACATCCGCCACTTGCACTGGCAGCTCATTTCATCCTCTCACCACCCACTGAGTGAAGAAGCTCTCCCTCATGTTCCCCTTAAACATTCCGCCTTTCAGCCTTAACCCATGCCCTCTGGTTGTCGTCTCACCCAACCTCAGCAGAAAAATCCTGCTTGCATTTACCCTATCCATAACCCTCATAATTTTGTACACCTCTATCGAATCTCCCCTCAATCTTCTATGTTCTAGCGAATAAAGTCCGAATCTCTTCAACCTTTCTCTATAACTCAGGTCCTCAAGTTCCGGCAACATCCTTGTCAATTTTCTCTACCCTCTTTCAATCTTATTGATATCTTTCCTGTAGGTAGGTGACCAGATATGCACACAATACTCCAAATTCAGCCTCAACGATGTCTAACACAACTTCAACATAACATCCCAATTCCTGTACTCAATACATTGAGCTTTGGCTGAGGCAGTGTGTGTGTCCTTGAGCAAGCCACACATTGCTCTGTGATGACACTGATGCCAAGCTGTATGGGTCTTAATGCCCTTCCCTTGGACAACATCGGTGGCGTGGAGAGGGAAGACTTGCAGCATGGGCAACTGCTGGCCTTCCATACAACCTTGCCCAGACCTGCGCCCTGGGAACCTTCCAAGGCGCAAATCCACGGTCTCATGAGACTAACAGATACCTATATAAAAAACTTCATCTTGAATGCCAAGTGACTGAGCCTTCTTGACCAACCTCCCACGCTGAACCTTATCAAGGGCCTTGCTAAAGTCCATGTGGACAACATCTACTAACTTTACCTTTATCAACCGTCCTGGTAACCACCTCAACAATCTCTATAAGATTGGTTTGACGTGACCTAAGACACACAATTCCATGTTGACTATCCCTAATCAGTCTCTGTCTATCCAAAAACTTAGAAATCTGGTCCCTTAGAGTATCTTCCAATAACTTTCCCAATACTGATGTCAGGCACACTGGCCTGTAATTTCCTGGTTTATTCTTCGAGCCTTTCTTAAACAACGGAACAACATTAGCTTTGCTTCAAACCTCTGGCACTTCAGCCATGTCCATGACCTCGCTGCTGCTTTCCCTTACTTCTATAGACCCTGTATCCTTCCCCCGAGTAAATGACGATGCAAAAAATCCATTTAAGATCTCCCGCATTTCCTTAGGCTCCACCCATATATTACCACTCTGATGTTCCAGAGAACTAAATCTGTCCTTCGCTATCCCTTTGCTCGAAATATATTGCAGAAGCCCTTGAGATTCTCCTTCACCTTGTCCGTTGGAGCAAACTTATGCCTTTTTTTAGCTCTCTTGATTTCCTTCTCCTCCTGCATTTCTTTTATTCCTCAAGTACCTCATTTGCTCCTGTCTGACTATACCTGCTATGGAACACCTACTTTTTCTAAATCAGAACCTCAATATGTCTTGAAAATGAAGGTCTGGTAGAACTGTTATCCTTGCCTTTTTTTCTCACAGGAGCATGCACATACTGTAATCTCAAAATTTCATTTCTGAAGGGCTTCCACTTCCCAAATACAACTTTTCCAAAAAACAACCCATCCCAATCCACACTTGCGGGCCCTTTCTGATACTATTAAAATTAGCTTTTCTCCAATTTAGAATCTCAACCCGAGGATGAGACCTATTCTTTTCCAAATTAAATTACCTTGACATCAATGGCATTATGATCACTCGATGCAAAGTTTTCCCCTACTCAAACTTTTTCAGCTGCCCTCTCTCATTCCCTAATAGGAGATCTAGTATCACACTCTATTTAGTTAGGACTTCTATGCACTGATTAAGGAAACTTTCTTGAACACGTTTGACCAACTTTTTCCCAACCAGTCCTTTTACAGTATGGGAGTCTGAGTCAATATGTGGCAAGTTTATTGAAAGAGAACAGGGAGCCCAGGACAAAGAAGTTTCCTCACTAGATATCAACATGCTAATTCAAATTTACACTTAATAGATTGTTAGAGTATTTAGAATCACTTGAAATTCCTGCTAATGAGAGAGAAAAAAATACAGTCAGTTACGGATCACTGATTCAGCCCACTTGAGATGTTACATCATTTCTGAATGCCACATATCTCAGAAAGGACTTGAAAGCCCAAGAAGAAGTTTACCATAATCATACTGAGACCTCGAGGTACAGAGTCAGAACAGTTGAAATACATTTTTTTAACAATAAAGCAGATTAATAAATGATTTCATAGAGAGATCAAAAAGCATGAAATGACAGGAAAGAGCAGCACGCTGGCACAGCAATTAGTGCTGCTTCCTCTTCGCTCCAGAAACCCAGGTTCAATCCTGGCCCCAGGTGTTGTCCGTGTGGAGTTTTGCATCCCCTTCCTGGTTATCTGAGTTTTTTACCCGGTGCTCTGCTTTCCTCCCTCATCCCAAATATGTCGCTAATTAATAAATAATAAAAAAAACTAAATTACATTTTAGTGTAGATAAGTGCCAAAATGATTCGAAGGTAAGAATATGTTATGATTGCACTGCTCCTGGGAAACGCTGTCTCATTCTGTCCTGCAGAGCTGATGTACGGTTAGAATGACAATAAAGTTTTTTGAATCTTGAATCTTGAATTTTCATGAGACAGAATAGATTGTTGAACTGCAGAGAAATAAGGAAGTGGGGGGGGGGACAGGGTACTGGGACTGATGGGATTGATAACTTGCTGGGTTGTGGGAAGAATCTAATGGGTTGAATGCCATATTCGGTACCATAATAAGTCAGGAAAATTAAATTGGGAGAATAGATTTTCAGGTTATTGTGACAGATTACAGCAAAAGAACTATGTGTAATAGTGAAAGGAGATTCTTGAGAACATAATATATGGAAGTATGAGATGACCACTTTGGCCCTCTTGTGCCTGCCCTGTCATCCAACATGATCAGAGTTGATGTTTTAGCTCAATGCTAACATGCAGAAAGCTCACATCCTTTTACTCGCTTTAGATCTAAAAACCTGGCTTGAATGCACTCAGCTACCGAATCTCCACAGTGCCCTGAGGGGGAGTATCCTGAAAGTCAGCTGTGGGGTTGTCAGGGAGTCAGTGGGATCCACAGGCTGATGCAAGTGGAAGAGGAGCACTGACAGTGAGCAATCACAGACAGAGCAGAGTTGGCGCAATTCATTTGCATTGGTCCATACTCTCTAAAAAGAGCAATCTCTTCTCTAAGCTTCTACATGCATGTGGGTGTGGTTTCCATTTCTGTCTCCCTGGGTTTTATCGGTGCCCTCTGATATTGTTGATGAGCAGCCTGAGACCTGAGGAGTTGTTCAAAATTGTTTAGGTCGTTCAAGCTCCAAGATTGCTTGATGTTTAATGTGACGAGAGTCCATGACAAGGGTGGTTTGGATCCAGATGATGGGGCATCCAAAGCTGGGTTCAAGACACGGTGTCAAACTGGATCTGAGCACAAAACAAACGCTAGACGATATCACTAGGCTTATGATTGAGCACTGAATCGCAGTTTAGGTATTCCTTAAATACTCAATTGTTGGTGCCCAAAACATGATTACCAATGAGAGGGACTGTCCTGAACCCTTAGAGGGGACACACCAATGATCCGTACTTCAGGGAGTTAGAGCATCTAAATCCCAGAGGCTGGTACAGTTGGAAGCATCTCGTAACAGTTTAATATCATTTCCAGTACAATAGTGTAAAGAAAAATGAAATAGTTGCGTTACTCCAGATCCAATGCAGAACAAAAGAACATTCAATAATTTAAAAGAAACATATTAAATATAAGTACTTAAGATAGCTTATCTACATAGATTGATTGTATGTCTGTAAATTGATGCTAGGAACAGGAGTGTCAGTACATAATGTGACAGACAGGAAATGATGAAGTAGTGATGGGGAGTATGGTGCGTTGGGTTAGTGGGTGGAGATGTTGATCAGCCTTACTGCCTGGAGAAAGTAATTGTTTTTGACTCTGGTGTTCCTGGTGTGGATGTTATGTAGCTTCCTACCTGATGTGAGTGGGACAAACAGTCCTTGAGCAAGATGGGTGGGATACTTTCCATTATCCACCACTAATACAGTGGAAGAGACAATAGGTCAATCTACTGACATCTATTAACATGCACAATCCAAAAATATTGCATCCTTTATTGATATTGACAAATGCAATCAGTCAACTTATGAAACTTCCAATCTTGTTCACCAATGCTCTGAACATGCTTTTTAAGTTCCTCCCACAGCTGTTTAAATTTTGCAATTTATTTTCAACCATCTTAGTTCTAGGTTTATTTCAGATGCAGGAATTCTCACTATTTTTACCTGCCCTTTTCAAACATTAATTTGCAAAACATTTACCCTTCTTCCTCCTTGCTATGATGGGTTTGCAGAACTTGTCAAAACCATTGTTGTTCTATTACTGTGCCAGCTGTTCATTGTTCCCTAAGGTCTTGAGTTACCTAAATGATTATAGCTGCAACTTTCGAACTCAATAGTAAAACACCTCATAAATGTTCTCTCCCAGCTGTGGAAAACATTAGTCTTCTTCTGCAACACATTAAAAAAAACCTCATAAAAGATAATTAATACTTGAAAACTTACATTTAAGATTTAGCTTGCAAAAGCAAAATGCCTGAAAAACAAGTAACTTTTTGTGAACTAATCTCTTTCTCTTGTGAATTAACTTTGTGATTTTTGTTTCCATTTTGACTGTTTTTTGAAGGATAAATACAAGACCGGCCAATGAAAGTAACTCCCACACTGTACTTTGAGTAACATTTGGGGACTATAACATCCACCTGTGAATGCAGAAGATGACTTGCTTTAACATACAATGACCAACTTTCATGTGGAAGAGTCCCTGAGTTAAATTATTCTACCTGGTGCCCCTGTAGCATGGTCCAACTCTTTTTTTTACCTGTGTTAGAAATAATTAACATGGCTCCCTGTCTATTTTATGTCCTGCAGTGTGGGATTCAAAAATACAGATGGATGGCTAACGAGAAATATCTTACATTTAAGGAATTTTTGTTACCCAACTAAAAATGCTGCATATACCACAGGTGATTGAAACAAGCTACAGCAAGGATTTCTGTGGTGTTATCCTTGGCTGATTCTATTTCCTATGCTTTCAGTGGAATGTTATACTTCTGTCAGTCCTATTTTAAATAGTTTGCGCTCACTTGGAATTAGAAAAAGCCTACAAGTATTTGCTGCGGTTGGCGTATATTTGGATATCACTCTGGGCCTCATTCTCACCCTCAAGACTCGGGTTACTTCCTCTTGCCCAAACATAGGGCATCAGTTCCGATGGGAGTTACTGGGACACGCTGCGACATTGCACCTTCTCTTGTGTTGTGACTGAACCACTTTCAGAAATCTAGACCATGAATCAGCTCTGTGGCAGTAATCACCTTCTTTATTGGCTAGCGTGAAGATAGAGATTCGCTAAGCCCAGCCAAAAACCTGTAAGAATCTAGATGTGGTATAAATTTTGGAATACAGTCAGGGATTTTTTTTTTACCAATTTCGGCTCAGATTTGTATATAAAAATAAGAACACCTCATATTCTGTCTGGGAAGTCTCCAACCTGATGGCATGAATATCGATTTCTCTAATATCCGGTAATTTCTCCCCCCTCTCGCTACTTCCCTTTTTATCATTCCCCATTCCAGGTTCCTTCTTACTCCTTCTCTTCTCCTTACCTGACCATCACGTGGCAGGTATGATGTTGTAGACATCACTGATTCATGACTGAAAGAAGATTATAGCTGGGAGCTTAATGTCCAAAGATACACAATGTATTGAAAGGACAGGCAGGAAGGCAGAGGGGGTGGCGTAACTCTGTTGGTAGAAAATGAAATCAAATCATTAGAAAGAGGTGACATGGGGTCAGAAGGTGTTGAATCATTGTGGAGAGAGCGAAGGAACTACAAGGATAAAGTTACCTTGATGGGAGTTGTATACAGACCCCCAAGCAGTAGTAAGGATGTGGTCCACAAATTACAAAGGGAAGTAGAAAAGGGCAATGTTACAATAGTCATGGGAGATTTCTATATACAGGTAGATTGAGAAAATTGGGTTGGTGCTGGATTCCAGGAGGGGGAATTTCTAGAGTGCCTATGAGATGGCTTTTCAGAGCAGCTCATAGTTGAGCCTACTAGGGGATGAGCTATTTTGGATTGGGTGTTGTGCAATGAACCAGAATTGATTAGAGAGTTTAAGAAAAAAGAACCCTTAGGGGCAAATGATCATAATATGATCAAATTCGCCCTGAAATTTGAGAAGGAGATGCTAAAGTCAGATGTATCAGTATTAAAGTGGGGTAAAGGAAATTACAGAGGCTTGAGGGAGGAGTTGGCCAGAATTGAGTGTATAAGAAGACTGACAACAGAGCAGCAATAGCTGAAATTTCTGGTAGAAATTCGGAAGGTACAGGATATACACTTCCTAAAGAGCAAGAAGTGTTCTACAGGCAAGATGACACAACTGTGGCTACCAAGAGAAATCAAAGCCAACGAAAAAGCCAAAGGGAGGGCAAATAATAGAGCAAAAATTAGTGGGAAGTTAGATTAGGGAGCTTTTATAAACCAACCGGGTAACTAAAAAAGTCATTAAGAAGGTAAAGATGGAATACAAAAGTAAGTTAGCCTGTAGTACTAAAGGGATACCAAAAGTTTCCTCAGATACATAAACTGTAAAAGAGAGGCGAGAGTGGCTATCGGACCATTGGAAAACGATGCTGGAGAGGTAGCAATGGGGTACAAAGAAATGGTGGATGAACTGAATAACTGTTTTGCATCAGTCTTCACTGTAGAAGACACTAGCAGTATGGTGGAAGTTCTAGGTGTCAGAGGTCATGAAGAGTGTGAAGTTACCATAACTAGAAAGAAGGTTCTTGAGAAAGTGAAAGGTCTGAAGGTAGATAAGTAACCTGGACCATATGGGGTACACACCAGGGTTCTGAAAGAAGTGGTTGAAGAGATTATTGAGACAATAGTAATGATCTTTCAAGAATCACTAGATTCTAGAATTGTTCTGGAAGACTGGTAAGTTGTAAAAGTCACTCTATTCTTCAAAAAGGAAGGGATGCAGAAGAAAGGAAACTATAGGCCAATTAGTCTCACCTCAGTCATTGAGCAGGCATTGGAGTTGATTATTAAGGATAAGGTCTCAGGGTACTGGGAGGTACATGATAAAATAGGTTCCAGTCAGCGTGGTTTCCTCAAGGGAAAGTCTTGCCTGACAAATCTTTTGGAATTTCTTGAAGAAATAACCATCAGGATAGACAAAGGAGAATTGGTTGACATTGTGCACTTGGATTTTCAGAAGGCCTTTGACAAGGTGCCACACATGAAGCTGCTTAACAAACAATGAGCTCGTGGTATTACAGGAAAAATTCTAGTATGGATAAAAGCAGTGGCTGATTGACAGGAGGCAAGGAGTGGGAATGAAGGGAGCCTTTTCTGGTTGGCTGTTGGTGATTAGTGGTGTTCCTGAGTGTGTCTGTGTTGGGACCAATTCTTTTAAAGTTATATGTCAATGATTTGGATGATGGAGTTGATGACTTTACAGATGATACGAAGTTAGGTAAAAGAGCAGATAGTTTTGAGGAAGTACAGAAGGCCCAGAAGGACTTAGACAGAGTAGAAGAATGGACAAAGAAATGGCAGATGGAATACAGTGTCAGGAAGTGTATGGTCACGCACTTTGGTAGAAGAAATGAAAGGGTTGATTATTTTTGAGTGGATGTGGAAAGGATGTTTCTGATGGTGGGAGAATGTAAGACCAGAGGACACAGCCTCAGAATAGAGAGTGCCTTTTAGAATATTGAAGAGGAATTTCCTCAGCTAGAGAGTGGTGAATCTGCAGAACTCTTTGCCACGGGTAGCTGTTGAGGCCAAATCTTCATGTATATTTAAGGCTGAGGTTGATAGGTTCTTGATTGGTCAGGGCATGAAGGGATACGGGGAGAAGGCAGTAGATGAGGGCTGAGAGGAAAATTGGATCAGTCATGATGAAATGGCGGAGTAGACTCAACTGGCCAAATGGCCCAATTCTGCTCCTATATCTTGTGATCTTATCACCTCCCCTGTAGTGCCCTCCTCCTTCCCTTTCTCTAAAGGTCCGTTGTCTTCTCTTATCAGATTCCTTTTCTTCAGTCCTTTACCTCTTCCACCACTCACATCCCAGCTGCTCACCATAGCCCCACCTTGTCTCCCCATACACCTCTGGTTTCACTTACCACCTGCCAGTTGTACTCCTTATTGTCCTCCATCTTCTTATTCTGGCCTCTTCCCCCTACCTTTCCAGTCCTGATGAAGGGTCCCAGCCCAAAATGTTGACTGTTAATTCCTTTCCATAGAGGCCACCTGATCTGCTGAGTTCCTACAGCATTTTGTGTGTATTGCACAAGAACAATTTGCATATTTTCTGTTTCTTTCTCAGGATGTGGGCAATGCTGGAAAGATTACGTTTATTACCCTTCCCTGGTTAGTCGGCTTAAATGCCAGGCAGCCTGATTCCTGGACTGTTGCACTATTCGTGGTGATGGTGCTCCCACAGTGGAATTTCGTGGCAAATTTCTGAGAGCTGAATGAGTACATATCGTCTTGTTTATCAAGATCAGCAGCAGTGGTTCACCCATTCACAAGCCCTGGTAGCAATCCCAACCAGGACAGTGATAGGCCCTCCCCTCCAACCTCTAATCTGCTATGTACATATCATTATCCTAATTGGCACCCTTCTCTCAAAACAAGGTATGTTAATGAGGAACAGATTACACCTGTTCTACAATATAAAATGGGTTTCTGTGTAAATCGAAATGAATGGAAAAGTCCCAGTGCATTTTCATCCTCCTGAAACACTCAGTGGCCACTTTATTAGGTACACTCATACACCTGCTCGTTATCTGATAGCTAATCAGCCAATCATGTGGCAGCAACTCAATGCATGCAGACATGGTAAAGAGGTTCAGTTGTTCAGACTAAATATCAGAATGGGGAAGAAATGGGATCTTGGTAACTTTGACCACAGAATAATTTTTGGTGCCAGGCGGGGTGGTTTGAAACTATTGAGCTCCAGGTATTCTCATACAGGGCAGTCTCTAGAGTTTACAGGGAATGGTGCGAAAAAACAATCAGTGAGCAGCAGTCCTGTGGGCGAAAATGCCTTGTTAATACGAGAGGTCAAATAATGGCCAGACTGGTTCAAGCGGACAGGAAGGCGACAGAAACTCAAATAACTACACGTTAAAACAGTGGTGTGCAGAAGGGCATCTCTGAATGCACAACACATCAAACCTTGAAGTGGATGGGCTACAGCAGCAGAAGACCACAAACCCACACTCAGTTGCCACTTTATTAAGTACAAGAGATACCACATAAAGTGGCCACTAAGTATGTACACACAGTGTGTAATAAAAAAGACAAAATAGATACAACAGAATTTTCACAATGATTTGAAAAAACATAAAGTACCATTTGAAATAAAAAAGCCCCTAGCTAATGATTTGCGTCACCAGAGCCTACGTTCTAATTGCAAATGGCTCTACGCTATATTATCACAGTGGGGTTTACGCATGAACACTAATGGTTTCTGTGATATGTAAAGGCTGTGTTAAGTAACGATAATGAACTTTCCTGTGTAATCATAAGTTTCTATTTTGACATAACAGCATCAATTCTGCTATATATAGTGCCAACAAACTCAGTGGTATACCAACTACATAAAAGTAGATATATAATAATTCAGAGGTAAACCATTCAGCCTCTTGCAACCCCTCTGCCATTCAATGAAATTATAGCTGATTTTTTAACCTTAATGCCATTCTCCTTTACTAACCCTACATCAGTTGACTCCCTCAATTTCAATCAAATCTAATTCTGTCTTAAATATACTCAGGGACAGAATCTCCACAGTCCTCTTGGGTATAGAATTATGAAGATTTGTTCCCTTCAAGGATTCTCATCCCAGTTCCGAACAGCCAATCTCCTACTCTATGACTGTGACCTCTAATTCTAAGCACCTCGGCCAGGTAAAACACCTTTACTAAATCTATCCTGTGAAACTCATTAAAAATTTTACTTTCTGCAATAAGATCACCTCCCATCATCCAGACTAAGGAGAGTACAGGCCTAGTCTGCTTAGTCCTTCAATGCAAAATAAACCCAGCATTCCAGGAATCAGTCAGGTAAACCCCTGCTGAATTACCTTGATTATCTTTCATTGTCGAGGAGACCAGAACTGTACACTATATTCCAGATGCAGTTTCACTGCAGCTACATATAAATTGAGCAAGACAATTTTATTCTTACTTTACTACCTTTCTTTCTGGTCTTGATAAGGTGTCTTGATCTAAAGCATCAACTGTTCATTTCCCTCCATAAAAGCTGCCTGACCTGCTGAGTTTCTCCGGGGGGGGGGGTGTGTGTGTGTGTGTGTTGCTCAAGACATTTTTATTCTTGTCCTAAAATCCTCTTTATTAAAGGCCAATGGTCCATTTGCCTTCCTAATTGCTTGCACTTGCTATACCTGTCTATGAATGATCAGCGATTTGCATAAATTTTTCTGAATACCAACTCCTTTCAATTTCTCACTATTGAAAAAAAAATCCATCTTCCTTCTACCAGTGGCTTCTGTATTACTTAAAAGCAACTGGCTCTGCGCCAAGCAGAAGCAGTGGTCTCTGTGCATTCTAATAGGAATAGGTTTCCTGCTTTGCAATATCATTGGGCAGTATGCTATATAATTGGAACAATTCAGTAGGCCAGGCCGCATCTATGGAAAAGAGTAAATAGTCGATGTTTCGGGCTGAGACCCTTCATCAGCACTGGAAAAGAAAAAGATTAGAAGTCAGATTAAGAATGTGAGGGCAGGAGAGGAAGAAGTACAAGTGGTAGGTGATAGGTGAAACTAGGAGAGTGGGAGGGATGAAGTAGAGAGCTGGGAAGCTGTTTGGTGAAAGAGATAAAAGGTTGGAGAAGGGGGAATCTGATAGGAGAGGGTAGAAAACTATGGACGAAAGGGAAGGGGTGAAGCACTAAAGCCTGGCCTACTGAGTTCCTCCAGCATTTTGCGTATATTGCTTGGATTTCCATTATCTGCAGATTTTCTCGTGTTTGGATTGGATTCTGTGCCTATTTAGTAATGGTCTGTGTGCTGTATTAACAGGTTTATGCAAGGTAAAGACAATACACACTATGCTTTCAGAATACTCATGAGCTCTGTGTTTACTAAATCACAGTAATAACCTAAATTATAAATTTGCAATGAGATCTGTCCTATAAAATGAAAGTACTTGCAACACCCTGGCTTTGTATTCACAAAAAAACGTTTTTGTATGTTCTCAATAAACGAAGAGTGAAACACTTTCAACAATTTGGTTTATTTGACCAATTCTACAACTATTGCTATTAGACATGCACAGTGCTGCATCTGTTTGGGAAAATGGGATCAGTTTAAATACTGGAATGTCCTCAGTAGATAGTGCTGAGAATATGCCAATTATTTAAAGAACCCTTCAAGAGTTTGCAACAGTCTGAACAGAGAGCAGCGAATAAATGCAATTTGTGTTCAATCTTTATACAAAAACATCACAGGTGACATTTTTACAAGTAATGTGCTGACTTCTTTTCAATAATGGAGTAACAGTTAATTACAATTCCCATCTCTACTGCTCTTTTTAACTTTGCACATTGTTTTATTTGAAGTTTATTGCAGATTCATGAAGTGTTAATTAACTAATTTGCGTTTCTTAGCAGCAGACAGCCTGGCACTGCAGTTTATTAGTTGTAGCATTAGTCACAACAAATACTTTGTGACACTATATGTTATTAGTCCCCCCATGATCTGAAGAGATTAAAAGAAACAGGACTCATCACAGGCACCGACATGTGTGGTGATTTAATGTGATTATGATTTTCCTAACAACAGTGCCGCCCCCCCACCCCCAGATGAAGACACAAGTTTGTACTTTCCTTACACGAGGGCGCCACCAATTAATTCTTTTCTCATCTTTCTTTTAATAACATCTTGCTTTGGCAAGATATATAAATGGTTGTACAAAACGCAAAATGGTGTGGTTTTTGACATCACAAAGCACTTTATATTAAAAGGAGTGTTTAGGTGGTGTTGTCAGTTTGTTATGTGGGATGCTCTGCAGCTTATTTGCACACCTAAATGTTGTTTTAGTTACAGGTCAACCTTCACTAATCCGACTACCTGTAGTCCGGTTCCTTCGCTAATCCGGCACTGATTATGTTTAATGTGATCCTTCTGTAATTTGGCATTTTCACTAATCCGGCACTCCTCAGGTCCGAATGGTGCCTGATTAGTGAAGGTTGACCTGTACATTGATTGAGGGTTAACTATTGGAAAGAACATAAAGGATGAGACCCCCATGATCTATGGAGAGATACAGCACAGAAACAGGCAAGTCTCAACAAGTCTGTCCCAAGCATCAAACACTTATTTTACACTAATCTTACATTAATCCCATTTTTTATTCTCCCCACACATCCTTTGAGCTTCCCAGACTGTTATTTTTATTTTACTTTGCGATACTTTACAGAAAATGCCCTACCAGCCCTTGGAGCCGCATCAACCAGCAACTCACGGTTCAACCCTAGCCTCATCATGGGACAATTTACCTTCTCACAGGTACATCTTTGGACTGTGGGAGGAGACCTGAACAGCAGGAGGAAAACTACGCACTTCATGGGGGAGGGCATATGGGGTCCTTACAGATGACATCAAAATTGAGCTCTGAACCCTGACTCTTCAAGCTGTGGTAGTGTCACACTACCCGCTACTCTACTGTGCTTTCCCATCCAGATTCTACAACTTATTTACACACTAATGGCAATTTGTAGCAGCCAGCTGACCAACCATCCCATGTCTTTGCTGTGTGGGAGAACCCTGGAGTACCTGGTGGCAGGGAAAATGTTTAAACTCCACACAGACAGCACCTGACATCAGTGTATTGAATTCAGGACTCTGATGCTGGAAGACAGCAGTTCTACCGGTTGTATCTCAGACAGCTGATGGGATTTCAATCTGATAATTCTTCTAATAGTCTAACAAAGTAGTTGTCCTTTACTGATGCATTGGAGTGCTAGCAAAAACATTCATGTCATGCCTGCCTGCAATGTTTGTGTTTGCTCATTAAATGTGCAACCCAGTTAATCACACTCACCCACTGACCTTTCCTGATTCTTAACCCAGAGTTCTGCAACGGTATTTATTCAATTCTGTTTTGAAAAGAACTGCAGAATCTACTTTCATCAGCTATTTCATAAGATCAAAAGCCCATAGTAGGTTAGCATGACAATATTACAGCTCAGGGCATCAAAGTTCGGAGTTCAATTCTGACGCTGTCTGGAAGAAATTTCTATGTCCTTTCCGTGAGCACATAGGTTTCCACTGTGTGCTCCAGTTCTCTCCTGCATTCCAAAATCGTACTGCTTAGTAGGTTAATCGGTCTATCCAAATTGTCCTGTGATTAGGCTAAGGCGAAATAGATGGCTTGCTGGGCAGTGTGACTCATTGTGCAGAAGGGCCTGTTTCATGCTGTATCTCTAAATACTTTGTCAAAATAAAATAAGAAATTGGAGCAGAATTAGGCCATTCAGCCCATCCAGTCTGCTCTGCTATTCCATCATGGCTAATTTGGTATCCTCATTCTCCCACATTCTCCCTGTAACCTTTCACATTCTGACTAATCAAGAACATATGAATATACCCAATAACTTAGCTTCCACAGCTGTCTGTAGCGATGAATTCCACAGATTCACCCACCTCTGAATGAAGAAATTCCTCCACATCTCTGCTTGAAAAGGACATCCCTCAATTCTGAGGCTGTGCCCTGTGGTCTTGGACTCGCTCACTGCAGGAACTATCCTCTGCATATTCATTTTATCTAGTCTTTCAATATTCAATAGGTGTCAATGAGATCTTCCCCTCATTCTTCTAAACTCCAGCAAGTACAGACCCAGAACCATCAAATACCCTTCATACATTAACCCCTTTGTACCTGGAATCATTTTCGTGACTCTCTTCTGGACTCTCTCTAATTCCAGCACATCTTGCCTTAGATAAGGGGCTCTAAACTGCTCACAATACTCCAAGTGTGGTCTGATTCATACCTTATAAAGCCTCAGCATTGCATCCTTGCTCTTATATTCTAGTCCTCTTGAAATAAATGTTAACATTGCATTTGCTTTCCTTACCACCAACTCAACCTGCAAGATAACCTTAAGGGAATTCTGCATGAGAACTCCCAATTCCGTTTGCACCTCTGAATTTTCTCCATGTTTAGAAAATAGTACATGTCTTTATTGCTTCTACCAAAGTATATTACCATACACTTCCCTACACTAAATTCCATCTGCTACTTCTTTGCTTATTCTCCCAATTTGTATAAGTCCTTCTGCAGATAGCCTGCTTCCTCAACACTACCTGCCCGACCACCTATCTTCATATCATCTACAAAGCTATCAACTCCATCATCTAACTCATTGACATATAACATAAAAAAAAGTGGTCCTAACACTGAACCCTGTGGAATACCACTAGACCAGAAGCCACTAAAAAAGGCACCATTTATTCCCACTCTTGGCCTCCCGTCAGTTAGCCAATCTTCTATCCATGCTAGTATCTTTCCTTTAATACCATTGGCTTTTAACTTGCTTGGCAGCCTCATGTATGGCCTCTTGTCAAAGACCTTCTGAGAATCCAAGTAAACACATCCACTGACCCTCCTTGGTCCAACAGATTTGTCAACCAAGGTTTCCCCTTAAGGAAATTATGCCGACTTTAGTCTACTTTATCATGTGTCTCCAAGTACACCAAAATCTCATCCTTAATAATGGATTCCAACATCTTCCTAACCACTGAGGTCTGGCTAACTGGCCTAAAATTTCCTTTCTTTTGCCTCCCTCTTTTCTAAAGGAGTGGAGTGGCATTTGCAATTTTTCAGTCCTTCAAAGCCATTCCAGAATGTACTGATTCTTGTAAGATCACTACTGTGCCTCCACAATCACTTCAGCTACCACTTTCAAAACCTCTGTGTGCCATCCATCTGGTTCTGGTGACTTATCTACCTTCAGACCTTTTAGCGTTCCAAGCACCTTCTCCTTAGTAATAGTGACTACACTCACTTCTGTCTCTGACCTCTTGAATGTCTAACATGCTGCTGGTGTCTTCCATGATGAAGACTGATGCAAAGTACTTATTAAGTTCATCTGCCATTTCTTTGACTCCCATTACTACCTCTCCAGCACTCCAATATAGCTGAAAAAATACTTTTGGTGTCCTCTTTCACATTATTGGCCTGCTTACCTTCATCTTTTCTCTCCTTATTGCTTTTTTTCGTTGCATTCAGTTGATTTCTAAAAGCTTTCCAATCCTCTAACTTCCCCTCTAAACCTTGCTATATTATATATACTCTCTTTAGCTTTTATGCTGACTTTGGCTTACCTTATCAGCCACACTTGCCTCATCCTCCTTTAGAATACTTCTTTGTACGGTATCTACAAATTTATTTTGCAGCTTCCGAATTGCCCCCAGAATCTCCAGCTATTGCCATCATCCCTGCCAGTGTCCCCTTCCTATCAACCATTCAAGCAATGGTTTCAGATGATTGCAACTCACTATGTAGAACATAATGTGCTCCACCTCAGTTCACTCTGTTGCCTTAGCTTGATCGCAGCAGAAATTATTTCTTTTCAATTCATTTATCACTTTTGTTTAATACAGGGGTCCCCAACCTTTTTTGCACTGCGGACCGGTTTAATATTGACAATATTCTTGCGGACTGGCCGACCGGGGGAGGGGGGGGCGGTGTAGGGTTTCCAATGAACAAGTGTAGCAGTCAAATGCATTGTTTACCCAAAAGACTACAATGACCATGAAGCCTTGCGCGGCACCAATGCGCATGCGCGTCGTGACCTGCCCATTCCTCCTCCACCCTCCCCCGCCATAAGCAAATCCTTTTTGGTGATTCTGTTCGTTGGGGTGGGTGTTAATCACTACCAGAGTATAGGTGATAAGTGGGTAATACACTCGTTTGTTTCTAAATGGGATTATCTAACGAATTTAATATTAAACACACAGCGCATAGTTTCCTCGCATGGATATAGTGATAAGTCAATTATCAGAGGAGCTTGAAGTGTTGAACAAACTTCCAGTAGAAGTGGCAGAAGCAGGTTCGATATGATTATTTAAAGAAAAATTGGATAGGTATATGGACGGGAAAGGAATGGAGGGTTATGGGCTGAGTGCAGGTCGGCACGACTAGGTGAGAGTAGCGTTCGGCACGGACTAGAAGGGCCGAGAAGGCCTGTTTCCGTGCTGTAATTGTTATATGGTTATATAGGTCACTTATAAGTCAATAGCATCATAACATTTTAAGTATTATTTGGATATTAAACGCACAGCACATATTTTCCCCATATGAATATATGAGATCATTGCAACACACCAATATTGCTGAATCAGTGGGAGCCCTGGGCTTGTTTCCCTGCAACAAGACGGTGCCATCGAGGGGTGATGGGAAACAGCGATACTCGAAGGGGGTTCCTGATGTCCAGTCTATTCCGCAGTTTAGTTTTCATTGCATTCATTGCAGAAAACTCCGCTTCGCAGAAAAATGTTGGAAATGAAAGCAACGTTTTCAGTGCTTTCGTGGCCATCTCAGGATATTTAGCCTTGACTTTGATCCAGAATGCCGACAGAGATGTTATGTCAAACAAACTTTTCAGCCTGTCGTCATTTGCAAGCTCGAGGAGTTGATCGCCTTCCCGCCCTGACACAGATGATGCACGGGTCATCACCTCGCATGCGTAATGGCTGATCAGTGGCCGTGACAGGGAATGAGGAAAGGTGCAGCTGACCAAATCATATCGCTTCCTCGCGGCCCGGTACCGGTCCGCGGCTTGGTGGTTGGGGACCGCTGGTTTAATATATTTCTGGAATTTTGTAGTTTAGTTCTGGTTTCTGACTACAGATGAGCTATATAATTATTACAAGGAATCAGGTAAACGGAATGAGATAATTTTCTGACCCAGTGAATCCAGTTCATGCCGTAGCTCATCCTACAACTTCTAAAGAATATTTTGCATCATCAAGGAGATTTACTGCCTTAAACATAAAAAAATCAAGGGAATATAACGGGGAATTGTATAAACTCTTTCCACATGTTGAAAATTTCATATCAGAGGACATAGATATAATACAACTGCAAGGCAAGTAGACTAATCAGATTGGGTCTCTTCAAGCTGAAATATTGACTCTTTCTCTTTTCTCATTATCATGGGTTAGATATTGTTGGGTTAGATATTGTCAGCTTATTTCTGAATAGAAGTGCTGCATTTGGTTTTTGCTGTAGGACTCTTGTCTTTCACTGCCTATGCACAACAGTCTAATAGGGTGAACAGAAGTGCTGATTAGCTGTTCCACTGTGCTACCTCTCCTGGTACCTGAGATATCACCCCAATCTTTTAAACCATAGCAAATCTAGAACTTCAGCCTAACTTCAATTGAATATCATAGTCCCAGATATTCAGACTCAAGTTTATTGGATTATAATGGGAAAACCCCACCTCTCCTGCAATATCCAGTCTTCTTGCTTCGGATTTATGTGGAAAAGAGGATACAAAATTCTCAAATATAAATTACTCATCATACAGGTACATGGAGGAATTTAAGGTGGTGGGTTATATGGGAGGCAGGGTTTGAGGGTAGGCACAACATTCTGAGCCGAAGGGCCTGTACTCTGCTGTACTATTCTATGCTCTATGTTGAGAGTTTTCATAAAATATGGAAGCAGTAAAGCTCTTTCTGGGGAATATGAGTTTGACAATAGCTAAATACTTTCCAAGGAATGGAAGCTAAGTTTTACAAAAAAGCAAAAGGATGAGTAGTGATTCATTTGATCATTTGAGGAGAACAGCTCAGAATCCAGGGTCAGCAAGAAGAACCAACCATTCAAACCTGAGCTAAATAACACACAGGTTCAAATAACTTGGATGTATGAATGCAGGCAAACAATGGACTGTGGAAGATGGTCACACCCAACGTGGCAGAAAACAAAAAGAAATTTGAATGAATGGGAGCAGCGAATGCATATTGTTGTCTTGGAGTCAATCAGGGCTAGGGAATCAATACCAACTCAATGTTACTCAGCTGATTGGGGTTCAAGAACTACAAAATTTGGTAAAATGGTAAATGAGTTTATTATTGTCACATGTACCAAGATACAGTGAAGAATTTGTCTTGCATATTACTTACAAATGTAATTTCATTGCATCAATACATTGAGGTAGTACAAGAGAAAAACAAACATAGAATACAATGCCAGTGTAAAATGGGCCTTATTGTTCAAAACCAAAATGACCTGCAATGCACTGAACCTAATACATATTTCAAAGTTTATTGAATATATTCTCAGGAGAAAGTATGCAGCTACAGTTCATTGTACACTCAATGGCCACTTTATAAAGTACAGCCATACACATGTTTGTAAAAGCAAATATCTAAGCAGTCAATCATGTGGCAGCAACTCAATGCATAGAAACATGTTGCAAGTTCCTCAATGTGTTTTCTGTTTTAGAAACATAGAAAACCTACAGCACAATACAGACCCTTCAGCCCACAAAGTTGTGCCGAACATGTCCCTACCTTAGAAATTACTAGGGTTACCCATAGCCCTCTATTTTTCTAAGCTCCATGTACCTATCCAAAAGTCTCTTAAAAGACCATATCGTATCCGCCTCCACCACAGTTGCCGGCAGCCCATTCTACGCACTCACTACTCTCTGTGTAAAAAAACTTACCCCTGACATCTCCTCTGTACCTACTCCCAAGCACCTTAAACCTGTGCCCTCTTTTGGCAGCCATTTCAGCCCTGGGAAGAAGCCTCCGACTATCCACACAATCAATGCCTCTCATCATCTTATACACCGCTATCAGTCCTTCGTCGCTCCAAGGAGAAAAGGCCAAGTTCTCTCAACCTGTTTTCATAAGGCATGGTCCCCAATCCAGGCAACATCCTTGTAAATCTCCTCTGCACCCTTTCTATGGTTTCCACATCCTTCCTGTAGTGAGGCGACCAAAACTGAGCACAGTACTCCAAGTGGGGACTGACCAGGGTCCTATATAGCTGCAACATTACCTCTTGGCTCCTAAATTCAATTCCACGATTGATGAAGGCCAATACAGCGTATGCCTTCTTAACCACAGAGTCAACCTGCGCAGCTGCTTTGAGTGTGCTATGGACTCGGACCCCAAGATCCCTCTGATCCTCCATACTGCCAAGAGTCTTAAACATGTAGACATAGTTAAGAGGTTTAGTTGTTGTTCAGAATAAATGTCAGAATGGGGAAGAAATACGATCTAAGTGACTTTGACTGTGGAATGATTGTTGTCACCAGACAAGATGGTTTGAGTATCTCAGAACCTGCAGATCTCCCGGGATTTTCACCCTCAACGGTCTCTAGAGTTTACAGAGAATGGTGCGAAAAACAACAAAAAAAAATCTAGTGAGTCACAATACTGTGGATGAGAATTCCTTGTTAATGAGAGGTCAGTGGAGACTAGTTTAAGCTGACAGGAAGGCGACAATAACTCAAGTAACCACGCGTGACAACAGAGGTGTGAGGAAGATCATCTCTGAATGCACAACGTGTTGAGCCTTGAAGTGGATGGGCTACAGCAACAGAAGACCACAAACATACGCTCAGTGGCCACTTTATCAGGTACACTGAGTGTACAGTATGTTGCAGTTACATGCAGGCGGAAGGAACAGGAGCTGGTGACCCCTTAGGTACATGAATCAGTGAGAGCAGAGTTCAAAACCTAGTTTTTTGAAGTCCCATGATCAGTGAGTCCGGAGTTTGAAACGTATTGTTCAGTGATTGGTGAGTCCTTGTATTGATACTGGAGATCAAAGCCTGAAGTTCAATCGGAAAGATGGAGGTTGAACCCCAATGGTCATTGAATCGAATCTGCAGATCTCTGCCAGTCTACTGGAGGCTGGAGGCTGAAGAAGATAGACTGGGCAGTGGTTGGAGGGCTGTGTATGTGCTTGGGTAGGTGGAAGGGAAGAACGGGTCGTGTTGTTGTTTTCTCTTGTTGTGCTCAATTTTGTGGTGACATTTGCAGGCTGTCCCCAAGCACATCTTTGGGTGTGTTGTTGTTAATACAAAAGATGCATTTCAGTGTAAGTTTAAATGCATTTGTGGTAAAAAAAAAATCTGAATCCTGAAAGTCATGGTGGAATAAATAGTAGAGAACCAAAAAAATGCTGAAATCCTTCAAATTAGATTGCTAGCATAATTTCACTCTTTTTCTCCATGTTCTTGGTTCTCCTATTTATTGTGATCTTGGGGATGAAGCATGAATTACAGATAAATCACCAATAAGAGGCTTCAGTGTTCAATTACCTCCAATCATCAAGGCTTTAACAACGAGGAGGAACCCATTGCTACCGCCTGTCTCCCCTATATTTCCACGGTTTCTGGAAGGATTGCCAGGATACTGAAGAAATGCTGGAATAGTACCATCCATAAACCCACAAGGAAGCTCAAATCACAATTTATGTGGGTCAAGGATGACCTGGGACTTGGGTCGGCTGGCGTTTACAGAATTCCCTGTGAATGCGGAGCAATTTATATCAGCCAGACGGAATGCACAGTGGAAACCCACATCAAAGAGCACAGAGGAGTGTATCTATTTGGGTTACCCAGAGAAATCAGTTTGCAATGGCCATAGGATTGACTTCGATGGCACAAAATTATTGTGCTGCGCCAATGGCTTTTGGGACCACCTGGTGAAGGAAACCATTGAAATAAAACTAGAGGAAAAGAATTTTAAGAAAGATGAAGGTCTCACTCTACGTAAGAACTGCAATTCAATTGTAAGCAAAATGGGACAGTGCAAACCTGATTGGATGAGGACTAATCAACCAGGAGGTAACAGATGATGAGGGTGTACATACCACCAGACTAGACATGCCCAGGCATCATCCCTGATGAAGATGGCAGAGTTTGTCTTGAAAACGTCAGTTTAGATCAATACCTATATCTGGCTGGAAGCCCGTGAAGAATTTATTCATCAAGGCACTGTTTATGAGGGACGAGCAACTTTGATGTAAAACTGATCAAAATTCTTCTCATCTGTTTTCTCACTATATTTGTACATTGCACAAAAAATATGGCACTTAAGTTTCTCTCATCTAGATGGGATCCCCAAACTAGCCTACTAAAAGAAAATGTTAGAGAGTATGTGAACACTATTTTGTGTAAGGTATTATCCCATACAGACCAATAACATAAATGATCTGACCAAGAGTGGGATATTGCCTGTGTGGTTGGTGAACAAGTTATTCTTTGCATGGCAAGGTCAAAAAAGTTAATATCCAACTGACCTAATATTTTAGGAAAACCTTGGAAATATTTAGGCCTCAGCTGAGCCCCAAAGATTCAAATTCCTCTTTTGTTCAAGATGCTGATAGCAGAAAGTATTGTTACAGAACAATTTTCAAACAGATTTCGTCTTCATGGTTAGCTGATCGCATTTCTAAGAGAATTCACACACTTAGTCAAGTAAAAATTGAATCTTACATTAGAACATAAGAAATAATAGCAGGAGTAGGCCATCCAGCCCATCGAGCCTGCCCCGCCATTCAATAAGATCATGGCTGATCTGTCCGTAAACTCAGCTCCATCTACCTGCCTTTTCTCCATAACTATTAATTCCCTTATTATGTAAAAACCTAACAAACTGTTTCTTAAATGTATTTAGTGAAGAAGCTTCAACTGCTTCCCTGGGCAGAGAATTCCACAGATTCACCACCCTCTGGGAAAAACAGTTTCTCCTCATTGCCATCCTAAATCTTCTCCCTCGAATCTTGAGGTGATATCCCCTAGTTCTAGTCTCACCCACCAATGGAAACAACTTTCCTACTTCTATCTTATCTATCCTTTTCACTCCCAAGTCCCTCAGCACAAAAGCATTCTGAAAACTTTCATCATTTAGATAATAATCTGCTCTTCTATTATTTCTTCCAAAGTGGATTCGCATTTACCAATGTTGTATTCCATCTGCCAGACCTTGTCCCACTCACTTAACCTATCTATATCCCTCTGCAGACTCTCCACATCCTCATCCTTGGGTATTTTAATCTTAGATATTCATGCTGTATTAAACTCACTGGATCTCTGACACTTGGTACAGCCACCAATTATCACACCCAACGACGATGATTAACTAGGTTTTTGGGTGCACCATCTTGGTAAATTTATAATTGCAGTTCAAATCATTCATTTGGTTTCTTTGCAATTTTCTTCAAATCTGGAAGTGTGTGGGTGGGGGGGGATTTTTAGGACAATTTATAGGACAAGTTTCATAATTCCACAAATGGTTAAATGGTTATGTCAGTGCATCACCTATCTCACCAGTCACTGAAAGCACTTTACAATTCCCTGTCTACTTCATAAGAAAACTTTCTGTCACTTTGTTTGCTTCAACACTTAAGCATAGGGACTGTATATCTGTGAACTTCCCAGATAAACAGATTTCATCAGTGGCAACCTTCTCTGGTTTTATAACATTCTTGAAAGTTAATTTCTAACCCAAAGCAAAATTTTAATGTTTATTTGGCATAGTGTTTATTACTCTCAGAATCAACCCTCTCAAGGCTCTTCCTGTTGATCTTCCATCTTCCACAGCTCAAGAATTACACTCCAACACTCTACAAACTGCATCCTAATCCACTTCAGACAATCATCATCCATCTCCAGGTCTACCAATTCTAATTTTTAAATTTTTACCCTCACCTTCAAATCTCTCTTTATCTGTTGACTCACCCAATCTTCCATCTTTTCTGAACCATATCTCCATTGTCTCCTTATTCACCCTGGTTCCCTATGATAGGTTCCCTATCATACCCCATGCTGCACAGAACATCGCATATCATTTGTGAAAGAAGACTCCAAATCAAGGGTGTACAGCGCAGGCCCACGATCAAGCATACTTTCTTCAGCCAATGATTGGTGTGTCAAGGCCAACCAGGATGGGAAAGGCAGTTTCCCGGAGCAAACAACTTTCACCACATTGCGTCCAGATATAATCGTGGTTATTGGTGAACTCACAGTCCCCTGGGAAGACAACATCGATGAAGCCCATGAGTGCAAGTTAACCAAGTACACAGAATTAAGATCAGAGTGCAGAGACAGAGGGTGGAAGGTCTCATGCTATCCATTCGAAGTAGGCTGCAGTGGGTTTATTGCATTCACTTTCCAGAAGTGGCTGCATGGCCTTGGCTTCACTAGAAGAGAGACCAAGTCAACCAGCTGGGCTGTAGCTGAGGCAGCAGAGAAAGGATTAGCATGGGTGTGGACCAAGTATGTCCAGAGGGGCAGATAATCAGACAGTATATACATCTTTTACTAACCCTTCAGTAATTGCATAGACACCTGAAGAGCAGACTATCTGTTGGATGGAAGTGACCAACAACTCTGATAGAGGCAGATGCCAAGTTTTTAAGCTCACCAGTGGGAGGTGGTGCTTTAGCACTGCTGGCCCACCACCTCGTGGGAGTCTTGATTATAAGCGGGCCGAAACTCCTGAAGACAGGTGGCAGATCAACTGATGATCCCACTGGTGATAGCACAGGAAAGTTAACATCTTAGTCCACGTGTATTTTCAATTCTTGAATTACCACTGGCATGTGTGACTTCCGGTGCTTTTTCTGTCATTTCTATCAAAATTTTCTATACTTATCTCTGTTCTCTATGAATAAACCTATGAACATCTTTTCTGATAACCATTTCTTTGTCTTAGTATTACTTATTATGAAGAACATGCCCGTGTTGGGAGCTAATGTTGCATTGAAAGTGAGGTATAAATGCAAGTTGCTGCTGTTAGTTCAGCTATGGACCAATGTATATTGACTTCTCTTGAACCCAATAGCCCATAATATTCTGTAGCTATCTATCAGGGGTAGATAAGACCTTGTATCTTAAGGTTGTTAAATATTTGAGTAATAAATTATTAAAATTCTGAGGTGATAATTTCACAGCAAGAGGTGCAAGGCAGAGGGCACCTCAACAAGCAAATGGATATGATCTTGATCAATCAGACCGGAGAATTGTGACTGAAGGATTGCACTTCCTAAATTGGGAAGGAAATGTAAATTAGCATGTGTGAATTAAACACCAGATTTTGCACGCCAGGAAAATCCCTCCCCAACATTGACACATTCACATGAAGCACTGCCACAAGAAAGCAGCATCCATCATCAAGGACCCCCACCATCCAGTCCGTGTTCTCTTCTCACTACTACCATCAGGTTGAAGGTACAGGAGTCTTAGATTCCCTCCCACCAGGTTCAGTAGGATTTATTACCCTACAACCATAAGCCTCCTGAACTGGCATGGATAACTTCACTCACCACAACTCTGAACAGAACCACAACTTACAGACTCACTTTCAAGGACTCTACAGTTCATGTTCTCAGCATTATTTATTTTTTTACTTGCACAATTTGTCATCTTTTGCATGTTGGCTGTTTGTCAGTCTTTGCTTATATTCAGTTTTTCATAAATTATATTTTATTTTCCCGTAAATGAATGCAAGAAAACAAAACTCGAGATAGCATATGGTAACATATATGCAATTTGATAATAAATTTACTTTTATTTTGAAATGTATTGTAGAAATCTGTAAATCTTACATTTATAAAATTACCAACAAATAAAAGCAGAATGAATGAGACTCTACATTTGCAACAGCTAATTTCCTTTGTCAGATTTTGATTATCAACTAATACGTATTCTCAATATGACACAACTTTCCATTGACATTTTGTATAATTCAGCATTTTATAGGCATCCGTTAGTCTCGTGAGACCATGGATTTGCGCCTTGGAAGCTTTCCAGGGCGCAGGCCTGGGCAAGGTTGTATGGAAGACCATGCTGCAAGTCTCCCCTCTCTGCGCCACCGATGTGGTGTCGTCACAGAGCAATGTGTGGTTAAGTGCCTTGCTCAAGGACACAACACGCTGCCTCAGCTCAGGCTCGAACTAGCGACCTTCAGATCACTAGACCAACGCCTTAACCACTTGGCCACGCCAAGTATACAATTCAGTATACATGATAGTGAAAAAGATGTGAGGTGTAGAGGGGCAGCATAATTTGCAGTGGAGTGCACAACTTGGGTACGTTTAAACATGCATCTGCCTAATTTGTTCCTACTTACTTAGGAGTTGTAGCAAAGATATTACATTTACCACATTGATGAAGACAACAAAAAGTAGTTTCCCTGGCATTGATACCCCAGTTGCATGAATATACTCCAACCTCAGTGCAGTTGCCTGATCTCTCCTTAACATGCCAACAACTTCTTGCAGAGGGAAGTGAATCTCTGGAATTCTATTCTACAGCTCAGAGAGTTATGGAAGCTGACTGGATCATTAAGAAATATTTAAAGCAGAAGCAGATGAACTGTTGAATGATCAGGGGAACTTGTGGGGCCAGATGGCCTATTTTCCTCTCAGATATTATTTAAGGTTTTTTTTCCCCCCTAGACATCTAAAAGGTATACACTCTGAATATCCTGCTCTGGAAAAAGATTCTCACTACTCTACGTACAATCTCTCTTACATACGTACTGTGCCTCCATCAGGTCTCATTTCAGCCTCCATTCCTCCATGATAAACAAGTCCAGCCTGTCTAGTCATTCCTATTTTCTTATACTTGTTGACACAGATTTTACCTTTAAGTAAAACATTTCCCAAACATACTTCCTGCAATGTGGCACCTTTTAATATTCCGCTTCTGATCTATTCCATCTCTCTTTGTTATATTTTAACAGCAGTGTGATAAATGCCTCATCTTCCCTAAAGGAAGGAGTGAATTGACTCTTAGAAATTCACTCTCTAGATCTTTGATTGAGTCCTTACATTCTTTCCTTTTAACTTCAAAGTGACTATAGGTTCACATCAAGTCTACATATATTCCAATCACACGTTTTCCCTAATGAATGAAAATATGAATATCTTTGAAGTACTGTGATGGGTATCGACTTTCCAGGGCTTAAGAGGCTTATTGCTCATCGCAGGTTTCTAGCACAGCGATATGACCTTTCCAAAGGGTCAGCATTCTTTGTGACAAAGTTAAGCTTCTAACCAATCTTACTTGCTATTATTCTTGTTGTAAGCAAGTAAGAAATAAGGTCTCCAGGCCCATGTTTAATAAATGTAAAGCAATGGGGTTATCACAAACAAGAGAAAATCTGCAGATGCTGGAAATCCAAGGAACACACTCAAAATGTTGGAGGAACTCAGCAGGCCAGACAGCATGTATGGAAGAGAGTACAGTCAACATTTCAGGCTGAGACCCTTTGGCAGGATGGGATTATTTTAATAAGCCTGCACCAAGCCAAACAACACTGAATAAGTTATTTGTACCATTGTGACTGAGTTCAAGGAAGTCTGCAGACCAGACTGATTTTGGGTATCTGAGATCTCTATCCCCAGAAACCTTTAGACAATCTGGGAGAATTCTTTGTCTCAGCAAAGGTATCTAAAAAACATCAAATGTAGGCAATATCAAGCAGTAGCAAAACAATATAAATGTTAAAAAGTATTGGGGATTTTTAGGAATGACAAGGAGAATTACAGAAAGACAGTATTACAGAAAGAAGAACTGGAATTCATTCCGCAATCTTCAGTTTCTGCAATGGATGAATTGCTTGTCTGAAACTCATTGATATGTTCAATTTTTGTAAGAATTGTACTTGTATTTGGAACGCCTTTGTAGTTTATATCTCTTTCCCAAATCTGGAAATTTTTTATAAATCAGAAATCTGATGTAAGTTGTAAATCTGTGTTAAGAAATTTTTGTCTAAAATAAAACATGTATCATTAAAAATCAAATAGACTGTGTTTAAACCACTTTGCTCCTTGAAAGTACCTCCTTGGTAGGAAGGGGGAACCACCACTCAAGCTGTGGGTATTAGCAGCTAAAACTCACTGCAGAAGCTAGAAAGGGAAGTAAACTAATCCTTGAAGAGTACAGTATAACCTCCTTATTGTGAGACTACCCATAGATATCTATATTCAAGATTCAAGATTCAAAAAACTTTATTGTCATTCTAACCGTACATCAGCTCTGCAGGGCAGAGTGAGACAGTGTTTCCCAGGAGGAGTGCAATCATAACATAACAAACGCAACACTAAATAATAAACATAACAATAACTAGTAAAACACAACAGCCACATGTCAGTTAAAATCAAGTTATAAGTGTCCAGTGCAAGTTAAAAGTGTCCAAAGCAGAGTCAGGTGGAGCAGCTATTTAGCAGTCTGACTGCCTGTGGGAGGAAGCTGTTTGGTAGCCTTGTGGTTTTAGTTTTGATGCTCCTGTAATGTTTGTCTGATGGCAGAAGAACAAACAGTTCATGGAGAGGGTGTGAGAGGTCTTTAATGATGTATCGTGTCTTCTGGAGGCATCGACTCTGAAAGAGGTCTTGGACAGAAGGTAGGGAGACCCCAATAACCTTCTCTGCTCCCCTAACCACGTTCTGCAAGGCTTTTTTGTCGACAGCACTGCAGCTGGAGTACCAGGTTGTGATACTAAAGGTCAGCACACTCTCAACCACGCCTCTGTAGAATGTAGTTAAGATGTTAGTGGGGAGTGATGCTTGTTTAAGCTTCCTCAGAAAGTGCAATCTCTGCTGGGCCTGTTTCACAATCCCAGTGGTGTTCCTGGACCAGGTGAGATTGCCCGAGATCTGCACCCCAAGGAACTTGATGTTTTCCACTCTCTCCACTGTGGAGCCGCTGATAGGCTTAAAATCTCTACTTGAGATCAGGTCTTTGCAGACAGTAAACCCAATATCACGCCAGCACCAACTTCCACCATATGCAGTTTGAAAGGCATAGTCTTCACAGACATTTCATTGACAACTAAATGACATGTTTTCTAATTCCTCATGTTCTTCTAATCAAGGAAGTTTAATTTGGCATAAAAATTCTCAGACATGAAATGACTGAACCTGAAAAACAATGGGGAATATTATAATCCCAAAGCACCATAGTTAGCAAAGGTTTATTCCTGCGACCATATGCAAAGTTGAGGAAGGGTCAGCGTCCACTCAGGTTCTCACTGGAAAACTTCCACAGTCCTGCACAGAACTGACTTAGCTCCTCACTGAAAGCAGCCTAAAACTGAAGGATCCTGCGCAGACATACACACAGTCGCCACTTAAATAGGTACACCTGAAACACCTGCTCGTTAATGCAATATCTAATCAACCAATCACGTGGCAGGAACTCAGTGCATAAAATCATGCAGACACGGTCCATATGTTCAGTTGTTGTTACTACCAAGCATAAGAATGGGGAAGAAATGTAATTGAAGTGACTTTGATCGTCAAATGTTTGTTGGTGCCAGATGGTTTGGGGGTGGTTTGAGTATCTCAGAAACTCTCCTGGGACTTTAGAGTTTACAGAAAATGGTGTGAAAACCAAAAAACGTCCAGCGAGTGGCAGTTCTGTGGATATAAACACCTTGATAATGAAAGAGGTCAAGGGGAATATGGCAAGACTGGTTCAAGCTAATGGGAAAGTGACAGTAGCTCAAATAACCACACAATAACATCATACACCAGCAAGTTGTTTGTTATGTCTTCCCGCTTGCTGGTGAAAAACGGAGACAACTTTTTCTCCCTTATTAGGGAGAGACAGAATCTGCGGTATGTCGTATGCCGGATGAAATGCTAAGTCTTTGGGGTAACTGCAAGCCTGTGTCTTTGCTGTTGCTTTGTTCACACTGAGTGCTTGGTGGCAGTACCGATGCTTGTTTTTTTTTGCCGGTGGAGGGAGGGAGGGGGGATTGTTGCTCGTTGTCACGCGCAGGAGGGAGGGGAGCTGGGGCGGGGGGAAATTTGGGGTCCTTCCATTTATCTGTCATTCATTCCTTGGGGCAAGTCTCCGTTTCCGTGGACGTTTGCGAAGAAAAAGCATTTCAGAATGTATATTGCATACATTTCTCTGACATTAAATTGAACCTTTGAACCCATACAGCAGCGATGTGTAGAAGAGCATACCTGAATACATAACACATTGAACTTTAAAGTGATAAGCCACAGCATCAGAAGACCCCAGACATGGTCTCAGTGGCCTCTTTATTAGGACAAGGAGATACCGAATGAAGTAACTACTGAGGGTACCTCCTGTATCTAATAAAGAGGCCACGGAGTACATAAGCCCCAAACTTGCCGGCTGAACCTCCTGGCCATTTCACAACCTCTTCCTATAGATGCTGCTTGGCCTGCTGCGTTCACCAGCAACTTTGATGTATGTTGCTTGAATTTCCAGCATCTGCAGAATTCCTGTTGTTTGCTTTTAAACTTCAATGGTGCTTTTTTCATGATGTTAGGTGATTGAGCACACATCTACACCAACTTACAGGTACCTGACACAGTGAATGCACCTGCTGATCAGAACAATATCTCCAGAAAGGAAATAGATTGCGACATGCAAGGTAGTTTATCCATCATTTACATTTATGAATTAACTGGGCTTAGTTAAATAGTCTTATTTGAAATTTTTACTAAGTTAAGTCACAGGATTTACCTATAAAAGTTTTTTTTTAAATATTTTAAGTTTTTCGGATGCCTGAAACATTTAAAATTTTTGGTGTTTGCCAGCTAGTTAAGCCAAAGAATGTCTCCCAGCTGGCAGACTTTTTCCAGATGTTTTCTGACCTCTCAAATCTGTCAGGCCCACAGTGCAATAGGTCCTGTTGCCGTGCTGTGGCTCACTTTGAACATTGAGCCAGCTTGTGAGCATTAGTCAACAACAGCAGATTCACTGAATGTAATTCAGTATTTGCCAGATGGGACAGTGAGGAGGACAGGCTGGTCACCACTGGTAAGTATTCTGGGTAAATAGTAATACCCATCAAAAAAAAAACAACTTGAGGTTTGACAGCATTCTATAGAAAACAGTACAGTTGACTGCAGTCCTGATGAAGGGTCTTCTTGGCATAAAACGTCAGCTGTACTCTTTTCCATAGTTGCTGCCTGGCCTGCTGAGTTCCTCCAGCATTTTGTGTATATTGCTTGGATTTCCATCATCTGCAGATTTTCCCTTGTTTGACGTTTGACTTTGCTTCTTGCCCCAACCTCCTCAATACCAAAAGTTTTTGATAGAGTTTACTCCCAGCTGCTGTGAATGCTTTTCTGAATTTGAATTTGAAAAACCTGCCTCATAAATGACTTTCGTTCATGTACACATTAGGCTTTTGTTTGTAACCTCTGTGATGAGATGAGTGGGAATGCGTTGGAGGATGGATTAAATGAGAGAGACTATGTTCGGAAGCCTTCCTTCCAATTTTCCACTCAGTACACGAGGCTAGATTTGGAGAGTTCAGTAGTCAAGCAGACACAGTGGGTAGAGCTGTTTCTTCACTGCTCCAGTGACCCTGGTTTTCCCTGACCTCCAGTGCTGCCTTTATGACATTTACATGATCTCCCTGTGACCTCATTGGTTTCTCTAGGAGATTCACCAGGATTTTACCTGGATTGCAGTATCTGATAGTAATATATAAAATTACGAGTGGAATACACAGCATAGATGGTCAGAAGTAGTGCACACAAAGTCAATACGAATATCCCATTCTCATTCAAATACGTCAGTTCATGGCCTCCCCTACTGCCAGGATGCAGCCACTCTCAAGTTGGAGGAGCAACACCTTATATTCTATCTGTGTAGCCTTCAACCTGATGGCATGAACATTCTAGTAACTTTCTGCACTCCCCCTTCCCCCTTCTTCCATTCCCCATTCTGGCTGCCTCTTATCTCCACCTGGCGCCCCTCTTCCTTCAATTTCTCCCATGGTCCACTGTCCTCTCCTATCAGATTCCTCCTTCTGCAGCCCTTTACCTTTTCTACATATCACCGCCCAGCTTCTCACTTCATCCCACCCCCTCCCCCATCCACTGGGCTTCACCTATCACTTGCCAGCTTGTTCTCCTTCCCCTCCCCGCACCTTCTTATTCTGGCTTCTTCCCCCCTTTCTTTCCAGCCCTGGTGATGGGTCCCGGCCTGAAATGCCAACATTTTAACTCCTCTCCATAGATGCCGCCTGACCTGTTGGGTTCCTCCAGCATTTTGTATGTGTTACTCTGGATTTCCAACAACTGCAGAATCTGTTGTATAGATCGTCAGAATCTTCTTCCCATAGTAGGGGTATCATAAATTAGACAGCATATTTTTGAGGTGAAGAAGTTTGAAGGGGATCTGAGTGGAGATTTATTTTTTTTTAACACAGAGGATGGATTATTATCTGGAATGCTACCAGAAGTGATGGAATCAGGTACACTTACTATATTTAAGGGACATTTTGATGGACACTAAATTCAGCAAGCTGTTGAAGGATATGGTCCTAACTGGATTAGTGTAGATGGGCTAAAAGGTCAGCATGGCCCTAGTGGGCTGAAGGGCCTGTTTCTGTCTTATACGACTTCATGATTCTATTTCACCTTACCTTGTTTGTCCCCAAAGCCCTCTTTAAATCTGAGCAAGTCCTTAGCTCTGCAGCCATTTTTCCTCTACTCTTCCTTGAAGATATATGGAAATATGCTTGCATTTTGAGATGCTTCATGAGTAAAAGTTCCTGATTTTAGACTGGATTCCCTTTTCCTCAGGGTTGGCTTTCTTTCTTTGAAAATACATTCACCAGCTGAAGGTGAAGCCATCATTCTGATCTACCTTGTTCAACTAAGCATTAACATTGTTCGCTTCATAAAGCATCTAAATTAATAGTCTTTTTACCCTGAGCTTCAATTCTTATTTTCCAGATGGCAATTACTTAATCTGAATTCCTGAGGGAAACTTGGTGAAAATATCCGGAAGCTATCACAGAAACACAAACCCAAGCTGTCGGAATTATTCCCTGGAGTCAGCTCGAAATTAGTTAAATGTCTTAAAATAACATACCAATATTAATCCAGGTTATTGAGGACAAAATATAACATAGCACACATCAGATACAAACACTTAATCAGACAGATCTAAATTTCCAAATTCTTTTCAATTTGCTTGAAAGTCAGAAATGACACTGTTTATTCTCTTCCTTCCTGTAAAAAGCATTGTAGATTTATTAACTAAATGTAGTCCTCGTACCCCTCTAGCTGGTCCAGGTATCCAACATGATAATAAAGCAAACAAGATGCATGTGATAGTGTGTTTAAAATAGTGGAAGAATTTGTAATTAAATACTTTATGACGTGCCAACTGTCTTACAATCGATGAGGCTCTCGTTGACCTGGAGACCACAGTGAGGGTTAATAGAGGGAACGGGAGCATAAAGGCACCTATGAGGATGCAACTCTTCAAAGCCCAAACTGACAAACCTATCTCAGTGTTTGCACTTGTACAACTGGCAATTGTTTATGACATTGAATATTTATGACCAGGCTCAAGGACAGCTTCTATCTGCTGTTATAAGACTCCTGAACCGACCTCCTGCCTGCTAAAAGTGAAGGCTTAATCTTGCAACCTATCTTTCCATGGGCCTTGCATTTTATTTCTCTGTGACAATATATTCTGAATTCTGTTTCTTTTTTTTCTTTTATGCTACCTCATTGCTCTAGTGTATGGAATGATAGGTCTGGATGGCAAGCAAACAGAAGTTTTATCTGTATCTTGGTATATAGGACTTAGAATCATACAGCACAGGAACAGGACCTTTGGCCCACAATGTTGTGGTGAACCAATTAAATTTGTAACCACATGGCCAACTAAACTAATCCCTTCTACCTACACAATTTCCATATCCTTCCTTTTCCCTCATATTCATGTAAATATCTAAACATCTCTTACAAGTCCTTAATGTATCTGTCTCTACCACCAAATAGAGAACACATTCCAGACACCCACCACTCTCTGTGTAAAAAAAAACCTGCCCCTCACATGTCCTTTCAACTCTCCTCTTCTTGGTACCGGTATTGATTATAACCGACATTTCAATGACAAACTCTGCCATCTTCTTTAGGGATGATGCCTGAGCATATTTAGTCCTATATTCTGTCCCTCCTGATTGGTTAGTCCTTATCCAATCAGGTTTCTGTTCTCCCACCTTGTTTACAATCGTAATCTGATTGGAGAGCGGAAAACTGATTGGATGAAGGGTAACCAATCATGAGGGACTAGACATGCCCTGACATCATCCCTGAAGGAGATGGCAGAGTTTGTCATCAAAATGTTGGTTATAATCAATACCTGTACCTGGCCTGAAGCCCGAGAAGAGTTTATCCGTCATGTATGCCAGGAAAGCACTAGATCTTTTTTTTCACTTACCCCTTCTTACCTACATGTGTCAACAATAAACAAATAACCATTAAAAATACACCTAAAACACTTAAGGCCTGTAACATTGATTTCTACTTTTCAAAGAAGATTTGCAGTCAGGATCTACACAAATATGTGATTTGAGGTTCATATCATCACTAAGTGGTTAATTAGAATGAAGCATCATAGAAACAGCAAATGAAGGAGTAACAAAAGTAACAGAGTGGTGAAGTTTATCACATTTTCTAGAAAGCAAGATAAAATTTAGGGGGCATGGGGTTAAATAGAAGCTGAAATATTATGAACATGTTTCAAAGAAAAGGTTTAAAAATAAAGCAAATATTATTAATGGAATTTTCAAATATTATTTTGACGGAATGACATGTCAAACTTAAGAGTTAATTCCCAGGGTCAAAAAGGTTGTTTGATAGTGATTTCAATTTAGTACATCTCTTTCAACATGGGTTAATAGTTTTCAATGGTTTTCACAGTAACACCTGTTACCTCTGTGAGCAAGCCACGTAGCCAAGTTTCTCTGGATCCCAGCCCCCAGACTTTTTGAATGAGCCTGTCAGAAAGGCAGGGATGGCAGCTGGATGCTCCAGGGTTAAGATGTTTTGAAAGGAACAGGGAGGGGGGGAGGGAGGTAAGAGAGGTGGGAAGTGGCATTGCTAAATAGGAACAGTATCACAGATGCAGAAAGGGGTGATGTCGCAGAGAAATCATCTACTGAGTCAGTGTGGGTGGAAGTCAGAAACAGGAAGGGAGCAATCTTGTACTTGGATTAATCTATAGGCCTCCAGGTAGCAACAGGCACATTGAGGAGCAAACCGGAAAGCAGATTAGAGAAAGATGCAAAGGGAACAGCGTCATGGGTGACTTCAACTTCCCCGATAGTGATTGGCATCTCCTTAGTGCAAGTGGTTTAGATGGGGCAGAATGTGTTAGAGTGTGTCCAAGAAGGATGGCACAATGTGTAGACAGGCCAACCAAGGATGAAACCATACTGGATCTAGTACCAGGCAAGATCTCTGAGTGGGAGAACGTTTCAGTGCAGTGACCACAACTCCCTGACGTTAATCATAGCTGTATTGTTTTGTAACTCCAAAGCATAAAAGTAATTTCAAGTAAAACAAGGGAGTCCGAGGGATGTACGTCTTAGTTTCATTTTTTCTTTAAGTGGCACATAAAACCTGTAAGTCTTTATGTACATTTAAGGCAGAGGTTGATAGATTCTTGACTGGATAGGGCCTGAAGGGATATGGGGGGGGAAGGCAGGAGATTGGGATTGAAAGGAAAAATGGATCAGCCATGATGAAATGGTGGAGCCGACTCAATGAGCCAATTGGCCTAATTCTGCTCCTATGTCTTATGGTCTTACAGTGTAATGAATTATGTAAACAACAAAGAGTGCTTAATCAAACAATGTATTTACAATATTATTCAAACATTACTGAAATATTAAATACACAATAAAAGCCTTGGACTAGGATAGGAGCAGGTGCTATGGGAACATATTCTATTGAGCGAGGGCTAATTATTATGTTATTAGGCAGGAACTTGGGAGTGTAAATAGGGATTGGATGTTCTTGGGGAAATATGCAACAGAAATGTGGAAGTTATTTCGGGAGAACTTGCATGGGTTTCTGAATAGGCTTGACCCATGGAAGCAGAGATGGTAGGGTGAAGGAAATTGGAGAAGTATATTCTAATTAGAGATAGTCAGCATGGCATTGTGAGGTAAGCCTGATTGAATTCTTTGAGGAAGTGACAAATCAAGATGATGAAGGTAGAGCAGTGGATATAGTGCATATGGATTTTAGTAAGGCATTCAACAAAGTTCCCCGGGTATGCTTATTCAAAAGTCAGGAGGTATGTCATCCTGGGAAACATCCCTGTGTGGATTCAGAATGGGTTTGTTCACAGAAGGCAATGGTGGTAGTAGATAGAGTATATTCTCTCTGGAGGTCTGTGACTAGTGGTGTCCCACAGGGATTTGTGTTGGAGCCATGCTCTTTGCGATTTTTATAATGACTTAGATGAGGAAGTGGAAAGGTGCCTTAGTAACTTTGCAGATGATATGAAGGTTGGTAGAGTTGTGGATCGTGTACAAAGTCAGCAACGGCTAACACGAGAGGACATAATTTTAAGCTGATTGGAGGAAATTATAGGGGGACTTTCAGAGATAGACATTTTACACAGAGAGTACATGAACCACACTGCCAGGGCTAGTGGTAGAGGCAAATACATTAGGGGCATTTAAGATATTCTTAGATAAGCACGTGGATCTAAGAAAAGTGGAGGGCTATGCGGGCGGAAGAGTTAGATTGATCTTGGAGTAGGTTAAAAGGTCAGCACATCATCATGGGCTGTGCTGTAGTGTTCTATGTTCTCTGCTCTAAATCACAGACCTTATGCTGATGTTATTGGTGGACACTGCTGACCCTTCCGAGGATTATTCATCACAGAGAGTAACTTTTGGATTTCTGTTTCAGAATGGCCCACAGATTGTTATCAGAAGTTGCTGTCAGTTGTACAAAGTAATATGTCAATGACGCCAACTGTTTTGCTATCATCACAAACACAAATGCCAGACCATTACTGTTAACACCAGAGGTTCCAAAAGAGCTGACCAGATGTCCAGCTAATGTCAATTAATGGATCTCATTATTTGTATTTCCAAGGGAACTGACTGATGGTTCATAACCTCACTTCCCTCAGATCCCATAAGTAATGAAAAACAATCTTGTTCTGAGTTGGGTTTGGACTGTGTTCCCCAGCGATGGAATGAAACTGATTAGGCTAAAATGAAACAGAAACTCTATTGTATTCAACAGCATCAATAGAGTGATAAGTGTAACTGTGATATTTTATATTTGTCGAGGTTTTTTGTGCATCCTAACATAAAAATACTGCTGCCCAAGAACAAGTTTCATGACATATGCCAGTTATACTAAACCTGATTCTGACTTTGATTCTTATTCTGGTGTTAGTTTGGGTCTGTGGCCAGAGTGACTCAATCAACATACAGAATAAAAATACTTGATTAGCCCAGAGCAGCACTGGTGGGAGTGATCAGTGATATTATAGAGGCGGGAGGAGAAGATGGCAGCGCGACGCAGCTCTCTGGTGAAATGATATCGTTTCTGTTAAATAGGGGCCGTGGACAATTCTGATTTGATGAAGACAGACGTGAGAAGCAAAGGAACATCTGGAGAAATTTCTGAAATGCCTGGTTCGCAGCTGTTGTTACTGTGTGAGCAAGAATCTCCAAAGGGTAGGCCCCAAAATCCACGGCTTTGCCTGCTGCTGGCGACCGAGGCTGATGTTGAAGCATTCGGATAGAGATGGTGCTCGGGTACTCGGTGTCGGAGGGGTGATCAGAGCTCGAAGTTTTCGGACGACTCAGAGCCGGACTGTGGTCAGGCATGGCAGGGAGAGTTTTCTTCCTTCTCCCGTCTACATGAGATGTGGGACTTTCGAGAAACTTTGAACTTTTTTACTGTGCCATGGACTGTTCTTCATCAGGTTATGGTATTGTTGCACTGTTGTAACTATATGCTATAATTATGTGGTTTTGTTAGTTTTTCAGCCTTGGTCTGTCCTGTGGTTCTGTGATATCACACCAGAGGAATATTGTATCATTTCTTAACGCACGCATTACTAAATGACAATAAAAGAGGACTGCGTGTCCTCATAATCTAATCTAATTTTATATTATATTGCTTTGAGGCGGCAACATTCTGATTTCATAGCATGGTCAGTCTTTGTTGCGTCGTTTGGTAGTTCATCATCAGGACAAACATATAACATGTGCCTCATGGTCCAGTATAACCCTCACTCTACCTTTACAAGCAAGCTGGTGGTCGACTTTGGCTCAAAGAGGACTGCAGAGAGGCATGCTGAGTGCACCAACAAGCATAATAAGAGAGGATAATGTGTGGTAGGGAGCAGGGAGATTTGGGGGAACACGCAAAGATTACCAGAAGGGGAGGGAAGCCGAGAGGGAAGTGAAAGGTTCAGACAGATCATGGCAGAGTTTACAGTGTTCGCTGGTGAAACATCTCTGATTTGCTGATCCGCTTAGTTCTTTTCACCAACTGACTTCCCCAAAGCATGCAAACCCAGCCAAAGTTGGTTAAAAATAAGAACCTTGTTATCACACCATCTCCTTCTGCAACCATCCTCCTGAGAATTGTTATTTTTGTAAATTTAGAGTTACAGCATGGTCACATTCCCTTCCAATCCATGAACCCATGTTCCCTAATTACACACGAGACCAATGAACCTACTAACCCATATGTCTTAGGAATGTGGGAGGAAGCAGGAGCGCGAGGAGGAATCCCACGCAGTACATAGAACATAGAATAGTACAGCACAGAACAGGCCCTTCGGGCCACAATGTTGTGCCGACCCTCAAACCCCACCTCCCATATAACCCCCAACCATAAATTCCTCCACTAGTAGTCTCTTAAATTTCACTAGTGTATCTGCCTAACTCAGGCAGTGCATTCCACACACCAACCACTCTGAGTGAAAAACCTTCCTCTAGTATCCCCCTTGAAATTCCCACCCCTTATCTTAAAGCCATGTCCTCTTGTATTGAGCAGTGGTGCCCTGGGGAAGAGGCGCTGGCTATCCATTCTATTATCAACTCTTATTATCTTGTACACCTCTATCATGTCTCCTCTCATCCTCCCTCTCTCCAAAGAGTAAAGCCCTAGCTCCCTTAATCTCTGATCATAATCCATACTCTCTAAACCAGACAGCATCCTGGTATATCTCCTCTGGATGGACCCTTTCCAATGCTTCCACATCCCTCCTATAGTGAGGCGACCAGACCTGGACACAGTACTCCAAGTGTGGCCTAACCAGAGTTTTATAGAGCTGCATCATTACCTCGCGACTCTTAAACTCTATCCCTCGTCTTATGAAAGCTAACACCCCATAAGCTTTCTTAACTACCCTATCCACCTGTGAGGCAACTTTCAGGGACCTGTGGACATGTACCCCGAGATCCCTCTGCTCCTCCACACTACCAAGTATCCTGCCATTTACTTTGTACTCTGCCTTGGAGTTTGTCCTTCCAAAGTGTACCACCTCACACTTCTCCGGGTGGAACTCCATCTGCCACTTCTCAGCCCACTTCTGCATTCTATCAATGTCTCTCTGCAATCTTTGACAATCCTCTACACTATCTACGACACCACCAACTTTTGTCTCGTCTGCAAACTTGCCAACCCACCCTTCTAACCCCATATCCAGGTCGTTAATAAAAATCACGAAAAGTAGAGGTCCCAGAACTGATCCTTGTGGGACACCACTAGTCACAACCCTCCAATCCTAATGTACTCCCTCCACCATGACCCTTTGCCTTCTGCAGGCAAGCCAATTCTGAATCCACCTGGCCAAACTTCCCGGGATGCCATGCCTTCTGATTTTCTGAACAAGCCTACTGTGTGGAACCTTGTCAAATGCCTTACTAAAATCCATGCTCCCTTCCTGTTCCTGACTTCCACCCATACTGACTCAAAAGAGGATCCTGCTACATTACCCACCCTTTCTGTAGCTGTAATAGTATCCCTGACAAGTAATGCCATCCCTCCCCCCCCGCCCCCCCCATCCCTTTTAAAGCACTGAAATCCAAGAATATTGAGAATCCATTCCTGCCCTGGTGCCAGCCAAATCTCTGTAATGGCCACGACATCTTAATTCCATGTATGTATCCAAGCTCTCAGTTCATCTCCTTTGTTCCTGATACTTCTTGCTTTGAAGTACACGCACTTTAGCCCTTCTACCTTACCACCTTTACACCCTTTATTCTGTTTCTTTTTCCTCAAAGCCTCTCTATATGTTAGATCTGGCTTTACTCCATGCACTTCTTTCACTGCTCTATCGCTCTGGGTCCCAACCCCCTTGTAAATTAGTTTAAACCCTCCTGAACCATGCTAGCAAACCTACCTGCAAGGATATTGCTCCCCCTCGAGTTCAGGTGCAACCCATCCAATCTGTACAGGTCCCACCTTCCCCAGAAGAGATCCCAATGATCCAAAAATCTAAAACCCTGCTCCCTGCACCAACTCCTCACCAAGCATTCAACTGCCATCTCCTCCAATTCTTACCATCACTGTCACGTAGCACTGGCAGCAATCCTGAGTACGCCACCCTTGAACTCCTGTTCTTCAGCCTTCTGCCTAGTTCCCGAAACTCACACTTCAAGACCTCATCCCTCTTCCTGCCTATGTCGTTGGTGCCAATATGTATCACGACTTCTGGTTGCTTTCCCTGTTGTACCAGGATGTTGTGCACCCAGTCAGAGACATCCGGGACCCTGGCACCCGGGAGGCAGCAAACCATGCGGATGTCCTTCTCACGTCCACAAAATCTCCTGTCTGCTCCCCTGACTGTAGAGTCTCCAATGACGACAGCTCTCCTCTTCTCTGTCCCACCCTTCTGCATCACATGGTCAGACTCAGTGCCTGAGGCCCTGCCACCATGGCTCACTCCTGGTCGGTCGTCCCTGCCAACAGTATCCAGGATGGTAAACTTATTATTTAGGAGAATGGCTACAGGAGTGCTCTGCATTACCTATCTACTCACCTTTGCTCTCCCCCCTCTGACTGTCACCCAACGACCTGCTTCCGGCAGCCTAGGTGTGACTACCTCCCTGTAGCTCTCATCTATGACTGCCTCATTCTCCCTTACGGGTCGAAGGTCATCCAGCTGCTGCTCCAGATTCCTTACACGGTCTTCCAGATCGCCCAACCGCATGCACTTCTGGCAGATGTGACTCTGCGGGAAAGGGGAGTTCCCCCAAGACTGCCACATCTCACATGAGAGGCACATCACCGTCTCAGAAGGCATTGTAAAGACTAACAGGGAATAAGCTTGTCCTCCGCCTCTTCTCGTCGAAGCCTCTCAAGTCAAAGCCTCAAAGCACCACTCCTTCACTGGCCCACTCACTCACTGGCCACTTTCCACAGCTCACTGGCCGCTTTCCACAAGGAGAATATACAAACTCCTTACAGGCTCTGGTTAGAATTAAACCCAGGTCAGTGGCTCTGTAATGGCATTTTATTAACCGCTATGCTGCCATGGCATCCCCAGAGATATTTACCATCTTTTGTTTTTCATCCTTCTCTTTCAATATTTTTATTAGTTTCTACATATAAGAATACAGAGTACAAGAAGATACATATTATAAATCAAAAAAAGATAAAATAATACCAAATACATTAAAATCACACTTGCAATCACAAAACCTTATATTCATGTAAATTAAAATCGTGATATTGAAATGTAATAATTTTATTATACAGAAAAATAATCTAAACCCACTACCAAGATCAAAGCTGTTTGGTAAAGAAAGAAAAGAGGGAAAAAATCCTTATCATAAAGTGAAATATGTTATTAGCCACCATCTGTACATTAACAGCAAGTCAAAGGTTTCGAAAATAGTTCAAAAATGGTCCCCACAATGTTTGAAAGTTTTGGCTAGATTCAGAAATTGAACAATGGATCTTCTCTAAATTTAAGCATGACATAACATCACGTAACCATTGAGCGTGGGTAGGCAGAACGACATCCTTCCATTTAAACAAGATTACCCTCCTAGCTATAAGAGAAGTAAATGCCAAAATGTGCAAATCAGACATCTCCAAAATAATATCTTTTCCTCCAAAAATACAGAATAGGGCAGTCAAAGGGTTAGGCTTAAAATATAGGTTTCATTTGAGCAACTGTCGGTTAAATATAGCTTACCAAAAACCCACTTTTTGCGATATCCACAAATTAGAGACTTCCTGCGTTCTCAATTATATACATGTCCTAAATAGTCCCGATAAGGACTTATTAGATGTAATTTCTAATTTGAAACCCTTTCTTATTGGTTCAATATCCAATATTTATGCTATGTTGTTGGGAATGAGAAATGCTCCTTTAGACAAAATTAAAAATCTCTGGGAGCAAGATTTACAGACTTCAATTTCTGAGGAAACTTGGAATGAAACTTTAAAATTGGTTAACACTTCTTCGTTACATGCCTGCCACTCCCTCCTACAAATTAAAGTGGTCCATAGGGCTTATATGACTAACGATAAGCTATCTCGTTTTTATTCTGATATATCTCCCTTTTGTGATAGATGTAACAATGGAGAAGCTTCATTAATTCACATGTTTTGGACATGTCCGAGTCTTGAAAGATATTGGGAGGAATTATTCCAAACTTTCTTGGTACTTTTTAAGGTAAATTTTAAGCCTAACCCTTTGTTTTTCATCCCAAAATCCTTATCCAGTCAAGGTCTGGATTTGATACTTTAACATTTTCACCTCTTGTCAGACTCAGATCATCTGCACTGGGGACTTAAGTTGGCTCAGGACCTTCATGGTTTCTTCTTTAATACTGGAAATATGGTAGCCATGTAATTAAACTATTGGCTGAGGAGGTATTAAGATGGGTGTATTAAAACACTCTATGTGTCTAATACTGAGAGAGGCACTTCAGAAATACCTGTGGATTAAAAATGAAGTCTCCTGGCATTATGTCAGAAACAATGAGCACTTTCCATTCATACCTCCTCCAACCAATGTTGTAAACAAGGTCTTTATATTCTCTGCTTTAAAATGCATGCTAAAGTAGCATGGCCCAGAGGACAAGATCTGGATTCTGTGTGCTTGGTCTACTTACTGAGATCTCCCTGTTCAATTAAGTGAACAGACCACCCACAGGCTGCAAAATTGCAGGAAAGAACGGGATTTGAGAGGAACTGTTCTTTCAAGTTGTGTGACCACCTAAGAGGCAAGTTTACCCCTGGGTGGCAGATAGGTGGACAACAGGGACAATATTGAAATATTATGCCATATGAAATGGACACTTGGGGCTGGGATCATTCTTAATGAGACCACCTACTAAGTAAGAAGAGCTAACCTTGGAGACAGCAAATATCACGGCTATCCTTGAACATTCTGAGCCTTACTTTACTGATGGTCTCCCCGAATGCAGTGCTGCTAGAGATTGTCCTCTAAATTACATTGTAGCATTGTGGTGAAGGATCTTTCTGATCTTTAAGGATGGCACTGGCTAACATGGGTAGTTGTGCTGGAATACTGCAATGTATCAAACGCACAAACTCAGTGTTTTAGGAACAGGTTCTTCCCCCCACCCCGCATCAGATATTTAAACAGACCATGAACGCTACCATACTTCTTACACTATTTAAAAAAAATACATATTTCTTATTTCTTGTTTCTCCTTGGAGCGACGGAGGATGAGAGGTGACTTGATAGAGGTGTACAAGATAATGAGAGGCATTGATCGTGTGGATAGTCAGAAGCTTTTGCCCAGGGCTGAAATGACTAGCATGAGAGAGCATAGTTTTAAAGTGCTTTGAAGTAGGTACAGAGGAGATGTCGGGGGTAAGTTCTTTATGCAGAGAGTGGTGAGTGCGTGGAATGGGCTGCTAGCGGCAGCGGTGGAGGTGGAAACGATAGGGTATTTTAAGAGATTTGTGGATGGTTACATGGAGCTTAGAAAAACAGAGGGCTATGGGTGTAGCCTAGGTAGTTCTAAGACAGGGACATGTTCGACACAGCTCTGTGGGCTGAAGGGCCTGTATTGTGCTGAAGGTTTTCTAAGTTTCTATGTTTCTGTTTTTTTATTGCAACTTATAGTTTTTTTACGTTCAAATTCAAGTTTATTGTCAGCTGATTGTACATATATACAACCAAAAATGAAACACCGCATCCTGTTCTAATTTCAAACTAAAAATCTGGGGAGAATGAGATTCTTTTACTCTTTAAACTGGGTCATAGAGTTGTACTGTACATCACACAAACAAGCCCTTCAGCCCTTCACCATTATGCTGACTCTTTTGATCTTTTACACTAATCATATTTGCTGTCCTCAGGATCATACTTCAACATCTTCCTATTTAATTGTCTGATCAAGTGCCTTTTAAACTTAGTCTGACTCCAGGAAATTCAGGAAAATTAAGCTATTTCAGGAGACACGTTCTTTGCAGAGCACGCTACAACCACTGGCCATCTCTTGCAACATTTTGAAGCCAACAACTTTATTTAAAATATTCTGTCTTGGGTTTGAATGTGATCACCTCCTACAAAGTGAAACCAAACAACGTAAGTGACAACAAGTCTTTGCTCTCAGATGAGCTCAACGTCCTTTATGCTTGCTTTGAGCATCAAAACATGGAGGCATTTCATAAACTCCCAAAGCGCCCAACAACCCTGTGATTTCAGTCCTGAGGCCAACGTGAGAGCATCTTTTAGGAGAGTGAACTGACAGAAAATATCCCGCCCAGATGGGGTGCCTGGCCAAGTACTAAATACATTCGCTGATCAACTGGCTATTGTGTTCACTAGCCTTAACCCTTGCTTTGGCACTCTGAGGTACCCATCTGACCCGCTTCAAGCAGGCTTCAATTATACTGGTGCCTAAGAAGAACATGGTAAGTACTTCAATTACTATTGTCTTGCAGCACTTACATCCACTGCGATGAAGCGCTTTGAGAAGTTGGTGATGAAACATAACAACACCTGCCTGATGAGCGACTTGGATCCATTCCAATTTGCTTACCTAATTTGATCAGCAGCAGATGTCATTTCATCAGCTCTTCACTCAACCCTGCAACATCTGGACAGTGATGATGAATACATCAGGATGCGCTTCATTAACTCCGGTATGGCATTCAATATACTATCATCCCCTCAAAACTAATCAATAAAAGAACTGGACCTCAGTACTTTCTTGAGCAATTGGATCCTCAATTTATTCACTCACAGATCCCAGTCAGTCTGGATTGGCAAAGCACTTCCTCCAGAATCACCATCAGCACAGGTACACCGCAAGGCTATGTTCTTAGCCCCTGTCCTACTCGCTTTACTTATGACTGTGAGGCTAAGTACAGCTCCAAAGTCATACTTAAGTTTGCTCACGACCTCACTGTCATTGGCCGAATCAAAGGTAGTGACAAGTCAGCACGTAGGAGGGAGATGGAAAATCTAGCTGAGTGGTGCGACACCAATAGCCCCTCACTCAACGTTAGCAAGACCAAGGAGCTGATTATTGAGTACAGGAGGAGGAAACCAGACGTCCATGAGCCAGACCTCAATGGTGGATCAGAGGTGGAAAGGGTCAACAACTTTAAATTCCTCGGTGTTATCATTTCAGAGGATCTGTCCTGGACCTCGCACATCAGCGCAATTACAAAGAAAGCATGGCAGTGCCTTTACTTTGTTAGAAAGTAGAGGATCAGTTTATCATCTAAAACTTTGATAAACTTCTAAAGATATGTGGTGGAGAGTATATTGACTGGGTGTATTATGGCCTTGTATGGCAATACCAATGCTCTTGAATGGAAAAGCCTGCAAAAAGCAATGGATACAGCCTTGTTCATCACAGGTAAAGCCCTTCCTACCATTCAGCATATCTACAAAGACTGCTGTCGCAGAACAGCAGCATCCATCATCAATGACCCTCACCATACAGGCCATGCTCTCTTCTCACTGCTGCCATTAGGAAGGAAGTACAGGAGCCTCAGGACTCACACCATCAGGTTCTGGAGCAGTTATTACCCCTCAACCATCAGGCTCTCGAACTGGAGTGGATACCTTTACTCAACTTCACTCACCCCAGCAGTGAACTCTCACAACCCATGGACTCACTTCAAGGACTCTTCAGATCATGTTCCCTATATTTATTGCTTATTTATTTATTTATTACTATTATTTTGTTTATTTTTTTCTTTGTATTTACTGAGATTGCCTGCAAGAAAGGGTTGTATATGGTGACATATATGAACTTTGATGATAAATGTACTTTGAACTTTAAGCACAGCCAACACTAGAGGTTTTCTAGTGCTCTGTTCATATACTGGAGAAAGATAGGACATCTGGTTGAGTGATCCCACAACAACTTCTTGCTGAATATCTATAAAGAGCCGATTATTGACTTCAGGAATGGGAAGGGGGATGAACATGTACTAGTCTACATTGGCGAACCAGCAGTGGAAACAATCAGCAGCTTTAAATTCCTGGATGGTAACATAATTGTTGACCTACCCTGTGCCCAACATATAGATGCAATCACCAGGAAGATGTGCTTGCAGCTTTACATTCTTGGAAGGTTAGGGGTGTTTGGCATGTCACTGAACAATATAGCAAACTTCAACTGAAAGTGTCCTGACAGGTTGCATTATGATCTGGTACAGTAATTCAAATAACGGAACTAGCTGCAGAAAGAAGCAGACTCAGCTCAAAGACACATTCCTCCTCACCATCAGTATTCTCTACATGAGAAGGCAACATCCATTATGAAAGATCCCCACAGTCCAGGCCATGCCATCTTCTCTTAGCCATGAGGTACAGAAGCCTGACATCAGACAGTACTGGGTTCAAGAACACAGGCGTCTTTTCAATTGCTTGGTTCTTGAACTACCCAGCATAACCCTTACTCTAACACTTTGACAACTTTGACGACTTTGCATTAGATTGTATTTTTTTTGTTCCAATTCTGATATTTCTTGTAAAAATTGTATCTAACTTCTGTTTATGTTTCTCTTGTGAATGCTACTTGTATGATGATATGTGCCAGCAGGTAAGGTTTTCAGTACACCTGTGAATACCAGTACTTGTTCATATGACATTGTAAACTGGACTTTGATGGTTCCATTCTCAGCTTTCATTACCTGACTGGCCAATCCCATCAACCTTCAGTGCCTGTATGGAGAATGCTGACATTCTTTTGCAAAGTACTGATGATAGACTTTGATCACATTGCTTTCTCAATCTGTTACCTCTCCATAAACATGCATACTTCTCTTTTTGAATTGTATTGAAAACCCTTACATACACTAACAAATAGGTTAAATAGTTCTTGTTCTTCCAGTCAATTCTGGGCATCTGTAATGCTATCTTTCACAAGACCTAAATAACTCATCCTACCCAATAAATCCTTTTATATTCTTTGATTCATTGGCTTTCATGATATGTTATTCCCAACTGTGTTTAAAACTCCAACGTCCTTTCCTAATTCTAAATTTGGAACTTTTAAATTGGTAAATAAATCATTCATCAGAGTTCACAATTGCTAGTATCAACTGGGAGTTCTCATGACACAAGAATAGAACTCAAATGTTGATACTACAAAGGCCTTAAAATACAACAAATAGCTAGAGTGGGAACAAATGACTCATACCCGTCCATTGGATTTCCTGGGAACCAGTGAAGCCACAGTGCATCAGAGTAATCCTGGGGGTTTGATTCCCTCTCTGGAGGTTTAAGCACATTATGTAGTTTGATGCTTTACTGTAGTACTTGAGGAAGTGTTGCAATATGGAAGATTGTGGCTCTTGGACAATACCTGCAACAAAGACTTCAATTTCCTCTTCTGGTGGATATAAGAAGTCTTGAAGTACTACTTTGAAACTGTTCCCCATTGTCTTTGCCAACAACAATCCCTCAGCTAATGTCACTGGAACATGAACATCAATATTTATTATCCATACTGATAGTTATTATACAGGTCTTCACGGGAGCTTCCAGGAATAAATTAGATACCATAGTTGCATAAACTACAATTCTATTTGTGAAAATGGGTCTAAGCTGGCATAATGTACAGAGAACCAAATGATTACATTTTGGTCAACTATAATAAAAATACGATGACTCAAGTTATCCTATTTATTGAATGATAGTGTGACCTGATATGTCTGCATCAGCAACAGGTATTAAAAATAATTTCAGAAGACTTACAAAGCTGTAAAAATGATAGAGCTATTGTATAGGATGACAAAGACCTAGTGGATTCTCAGAATCTAATGGCTGTTCGAGAAAACCACCGGAGCAATTGATTTTCCCTATAATGCTTTGAACCCAACAAAATATTATTAACAGTGTTGATAGTAAGAAAGAACAAGAGCTGTATTAACGAAAAGTTCTTAAGTCAGCACATGCCCAATGTTGCAACACTTTCTGGGAAATTCAGTGAAGCTGGTCTTTGTAGTTGAGTGGCAGGCATGTACACAGCTGGCTGGCATATTGCAGATAACATAAGGAAGTGCGTTGAGACTGGGTCAACATCCCAACAATTTTTCTGGCATATTCATTTATTTTTAGAGGCTGTAGTTCATTTGTCAACCACAATTACAGTAAATGCTGATTATTATTAAAAGTGAAAACACATTGCAAGACAAATATTTGCTGTAAGTACTGCCATGTTACAGTACAGGTCTCTTCAACATCATCATGAAATCACACTGCTGTTTAAATTCAACCCTGTATGGGAAACGTTGCACACAAAATATGCTGTGCAGAATGTACTGAACAGCTGTGTTTCTTTCCAGAGCATCCCTGTTTGTCCTTATTGTTTTAACTCTATTACACGATTAAACTGTGATGGTGTTCGCAATTGCGAAGAATGATTGATTTCTACTTGCATATGATCTCGATTTGCTACATCTAGAGTTACCCATTCTTTTTAAAGGAATAACTCACTGATAGAGCATGGCATCAAGTTTTCAAAATGCTTCATACACAAACTTACTTTTTTATCTTAGTGATTACTGATATATGAATAAATACAACATTAAGAAATGATTTGGTGGTATTGGAACCAGGAGAAGCACAAACACCTTTGACTTTTGATTTCTATGTGACCAGGGCAATAGAGCTGTTATCAAATCAGTTTGTGACAATGGAACATTCAGATACATAATGGAGCAGAACCTTTATCACACAGGCAGACTTTGTTTTAATACATCAGTTTACACCAGTCTAAACCACATACAGATGTTACTATATAATTTGTAAAGGTCATTTCATTGTCTTTATACCATTAAAATAAAGCAGAAATTGATGGAAACATTCAGCAGACAAGGCAGCATCTGAGAACCTTTATTTCTTTCTCTCCCCCCTTCGGATGCTGCCTGACCTCCTGAGTATGTCCATTGTTTCATGTTTTACTTTAGATTTCCAGCAAGTGTGGTATTTTGCTTTAGCACTTCTCTCGTACTCTGGACTCTATGTCACCAATAAAATGTAAAATGAGCAGACAAAAGCAACAAATGCACAAAATACTCAGCAAATCAGGTAGCATTTGGGGGGAGAATGTCTTTTCTGAGTCTCTTCAATCTCTGTCTTTTCAGATGCTGCATGATCTGCTGGGTACTTCCAGAATTTTCTATTTCTCTTCAGGTTTCCAGAACTTGAAGTATTTTGCTTTTGTGCTTCTGACACATTATCTCTCCTCGTGAACTACAATTGCATTACATGAATAGCAGAGAACAGCAGATGCAGGGAATACTCAACTGGTCAAACAGCATTTGTGAAGAGAGAAAGAGTATCTGCATTTCAAGCTGCTAACCTGGGCTAATTAAGGGGCCTTGACTTTTTTCCATAGGTGCTGCCTGGCCTACTGAGTTCCTCCAGCATTTTGTGTGTGTTGTTCGGATTTCCAGCAGCTGCAGATTTTCTCTTGTTTGTGAGCTCCAAAGGGGGTTAAGGATCATGGGGAGAATGTGGGAGAATAGTGCTGCAGTTGAATAATTGAATGACAGGGAGGACTGAATGGGCTGAATGGCCCATTTCTGCTCCAATATCTTACAGTCTTAAGGGCCTGGTCGTGAACCTCCTTTATAGGTCTCTCAGTGTTGGTAATGAAGCATCACACCAGAATGGGCAAGCACTTGATTTAAATACCCTTTTGGGAGAGAAAGGAAAGACTTGGCAAAACCTTTCATTAAGTGGAGTTTATCAGAAATGTCAGTCTTTGTCAGGACTGGGAGGCACAAATGGCTGCTTCCTACACATTGTTTCACATCATGACACTACCTTATAGTTACCAATTAAAATATCGGGCTGAATTCTGCTGTGGAAACAATGGTGAAGTTAACACTGCTCACTTTTATCTACGTGTAAACTTAACGGCATCTTCCAGCAACCACATACACGCAGCTGAAGGGTGAACTTTGGAAATAACCCATCATTCTCTGCTGCACCATCGCACCATCTGATGTCAGAAAAGCAGGAAAAAACCTGTGCACGCCTCAGAAAGGTAGAGCAAACTCATCCACAAAGCCAAATCTAGCCACATCCTTTCTCACTCTTCAAACATTTTTTCAATTGCTTTTATATAAGATTTACCTAGTTGTCAATTCCTAGCTTGTACTCTATTGTTCACTGATAATTCTTCAGGGTCAGGCAATAAGTTGCTTGTCCTGTTACCCGTGGGCAAATACTACGATATTTGGATGGTGAGCTGACAGCAAGTGCCAACAGGATCTAAAGGCAGGAAATACGAGCAAGGGCAGTCTCTCACTATGCTCCTCATACTTTTATACAAAAAAATGAACAATTTAAACAGAGCATAAAGAAGAATGGAGAATTCCATTAATAAGAAAAAGTTTCATTTCCAGAGAATTAGTTACAAAAGTTTTCTCTTACTTTTTGTCTGAACGAAATGCTCCATATTTACTGATGACACTGGAGGCTATTCAGCCATCATCCATGCCAGCTTGCAGAGAAAGTTCATTCCCCACTATTTTTTTCCCCATAACCTTTACTTCCTGCAGTAAACAAAAGACTAGGCATGCGTTACAGTAAGTCGAAAGTTTGTGACTATGTTGATTCAATTCAATTGCAATAAGAAGCAAAGTTTAGCTTCCTTAACAGCCTGATAACAAATGATGTTGCCCAGCAGGTGACAGAACACAGCAAGCTGTATTGTCAATCCCAAGTCATTTGCAACAAGGGAGTTCTGGACTGCTGAACAATTTGGAATGGAGAGATGAGGAACTGATGGCACGAAATACTCTACTGTTCAGATTGGCACCCGGATGTCATTAACTGGAACTGCTTACCTAGCATGTTACCCAGTGAAAGAAATGGCAAGACAGCCTGCAGCACCTGGAACAAGGCAGCACACTCAGTACTGGTTAGCAACAATGGCTCATGTTTCATTACATCCAATGGTCTTTTCTAGCAACTCCGCCTGCACTGCAAGTCAACTGACTGTAAGGCAAACTCCCGCCTTGTCATGAGAAGATAGATACTTTACTGACCCCCAAATGAAATTATCATGTCATAGTAACATTTCAAGTGCACAGATATACAAATATTAGAAGAGAAGTAGGATAGAATACAAGTTACCTCAGTCTAACAGGAGGGGGTCATCACTTCCTCGGCTATAGGTTGAGACATTATAGAGCCTAATGGCTGAAGGTAAGAATGACCTCATATAACGCACTTTTGATCAGCACAGTTGTCTTAGTTTATTACTAAAAGTGCCTCTCTGTTCAGCCAAAGTAACATGCAGAGGGTGAGAAACATTGTCCAGAATTGCCAGGACTTTCTGTGGGGTCCTTGGTTCTACCACAGCCTCCAGTGTGTCCAGTTTGACTCTGATAACAGAGCCAGCCTAACAATAATAGCTCAACAATTAATCCACAATACACTGAACTGATGCCATAACCTATGAACTCACTTTCAGGGACTCTTCTGATCTCAGCATTTATTTGTTGTTTGTATATTTGTTTATTTATTTATTGTATTTGCACATTTTGTCTTCTTTTGACATTGTTTATCAATCATTGTGTGCGCTTTTTCATTGATTCTGATATATTTCTTTGTTCTACTGTGAATGCCTGCAAGAAAATGAATTTCATGTTGGTATATGGCATATATGTACTTCGATAATAAATTTATTTTCAACTTTGTATTTTAATATTGAGGGGTGTGGAAATTGCCAATATACCATCTTTTTTCTCCTTCAAGTCCTCCCTTACCTGTAATTACATAACATCAAAAATAGTGGCAAAGCATATCTCTTTTACTTCAGAGAGATGATCAATGTGTGTTACTTACAGAGGGCAGTTTTAAACAAATTCATTGTTGCTTATAATCTGGAGGTTATTTCAGAACACAATACAGGTGCATATTCCTTTATCCGAAATTCTGAAATCCAAAAAGCTCCGAAAACTGAAGTTTTTTCACCAACAGGTGTGACGTGGCAGCACTAGCAGAGGCCGCCAGACATCAGTTGTGGCTCAATGCTCATACTGGTTACACATGCATTTGCTGTTTGCTGATATTTTGTGTTCACTGTTGACTTTGTGTTTAATTTCACTGTGAAAATGTCATAAAGAGCTGCAGATACCCCTATGGGTAACAATGAGAAAAAGAGGAGGAAGCAGCTATCATTATCAATAATGCAGAAAGTGGAGTTATCGCAGAAGCTTGATCGTGGTGTGTCTGTGCGGCGTCTTATTGAAGAAAATAGTGTCAGAACTACCACTGTACATGATTTAAATAAACAGAAAGACAAGTTACTGAAGTTTTATAGCGACAGTGACAATGACGTTCTACATTAATTCCAATAGGTCATTTACCATGTGTTTGATTCAGTTCGTTTGATGCTATATATTTTTATGCTTTATTGGATGTTTTTGTTGGAAATAAAATTTCTTCTTGTCATTATTCCACAAACAATACAGTATAACAATTATTTACATAGCATTTACATAGTATTAGGTATTATAAGTAATCTAGAGATGATTTAAAGTATACAGGAGGATGTGCGTAGGTTTGGTGCGCTGCCAGGTCCTATAGTCCACTGCACTTAGACAGGTAACATAAGGGACTTGAGCATACGTGTTTTTTGGTATTGGTGGGGTGGGGGTCTGAAATCCAAAAAATTCTGAATTCCAAAATGCAACTGGCCCCAAGGATTTCGGATAAGGGATTGTGGACCTGTATATAGATTATAGAAAAGATTTTTTAAAAGGTTTCATTTGAAGCAACAAAATTCTTCTAGTCATTTGAAAGGCAATTATGAAAACAACGCAGTCTTGCTACTTACAGATTCTGTAAATGTAGTTGGATATTATGTCATGTAGGACAATTTTATATCTAAGTAATTCAAAATTTGAAAATAATATTGTGAGTCCACAAGACATATTATCAAAGCAGCACTTATAAATCTAGAAATCTAAGCTAGCTAAAACATGTGTGCTGAAAAGTAAGTGCTGAGAGAACCAAGTCAGTTGGTCCAAGATTCAAAGGTATGGTGGATGAATATATCAATGGCATTGCGTGAAGAGGGAACGGTCAGCCATAATCTTATTGAATGGCAGAGCAGACACAAGGTGCAGAATGGAATGTGGGACAGAATAGCTTGAGGGGCAGAGTGGCACAGGAAGCTTCTACTTCATATACGTTTCTCACACTCTCACTGGAGTGATCAACCTGAAACCAACCTGTGCAAATTCGTATCACAGCTGGGACTTGTTTCACTGGAGCAGAGGAGAATAAGGAGTGATCTTACACAAGTACATAAAATATTGAGGGATCTCTTTCTCTCTAGTCCTATTCTACATAATCATCTTTTTCAGCCTTCTATGCAGGATTTCACATTTCAAGACTGGCACAGAAAGGGCATTAGGTGCTTTGAAGATCTTTTCATAGACAATCGTTTTGCAACTTTTGAACAACTGTCTGTAAAGATCAATCTACCCAACACTCATTTCTTCAGATATCTCCAAATTAGACATTTTATCAACCCTTTAATACCCAACTTTCCAGAGGTACCTGATAAAAATGTTGTGGACTTGTTCCTTCATATGAACATATTGGGTAAAGGTTTAATATCCACTATTTGAGATAGGTTAGTGATTTTGAGGCGAGCACCCTTTGACAAAATTAAAACTGCCTGGGAGCATGATTTAAATCTTTCTTTGTCCAACGAGGTTTGGGATTCAATTCTCAAGTCAGTTAATTCAACTTCTTTATGTGCTCGCCACTGTCTTTTACAGTTTAAGGTTGTACACAGGGCTTATACGTCTAAAAGTAAATTATCGTGGTTCTATCCTGATAATAGTCCCTGTTGTGACAAGCATAAAGGGGGTGAGGCTTCCCTTATTCATATGTACTGGGCTTGTCCTAGCTTGGAGAAATTTTGGAGAGATGTCTTTCTAACTTTATCCCATATACTTAATTGTTATCTGGAACCTAACCCTCTGATTGCTCTTTTCGGCACCTTGGGAGAGGTTGACACGCATCCGAGTCCAGCTAAACATCGTACATTGTCTTTTGCCTCTCCTTTGGCCAAACGTGCAGACCTTCTTAGGTGGAGAGATGTTGCCCCACCCACTCATGCTCAATGGCTCAGAGACATTATGTCCTGCTTAGACCTTGAAAAGATTCATTATTCACTTCTTAATTCGGATATAAAGTTCCAACAGGTGTGGGGACTTTTTCTTGAATATTTTCATAATTCCCATTTAGATTAAGGGTTTATCCCTCCTTTTTTTCCTTTTGCATTTAAATCCCTTACTTCCAGCTTCTTTCGGTTAAGACTTATGGTTTTTTTTTGATCTTATAGCTCAGGTAGTAGGCAATATTCATTCTTTTTATAGATACAGCTCTGTGGTGATAGAAGTTCTGATTAACTTCTCTATATATTGTAAGGTCGGCTTGGAGTTGGGTAGTGGGAGGGTGGGGTGGTAACTAGCTTTATACGATACTATTATGGGTCCTTTTCCTTAACTGTTACGAACTGTACATTTGATATGTCTGTTCTGCACTGTATAAACCTGTTCTTTTTACTGTTTTTTGCTGCATTGTAGAAACTTATAAAAAATTAATAAAATAAAATATTGAGGGATCTATGCATATATTCTTTTCCCCAAGGGTTGATGAAGCAGGATTTAAGGTGAGAGGGGAGAGATTTAATAGAAACCTGAGGGACAACTTTTTCACCCAGAGAGTGGTCCGTATGTAAAATGAGTTGCCAGAGGAAGTGGTTAAGGCGGGTACATTAACACCACTTGAAAAGTACTTAGATAGGTACATGGGTTGGAAATGTTTAGGGGGATAGGGATCACAGATGGGCAAATGTAATGAGTTTAGATGGGAATATTGGTCAGCATGGGCCCTTTGGGCCAAAGGACCTGCTTCCATGTTGTATGACTCTATGATTCTACCTGCACCTCTACAGGGGATGGAAGCTCTGAAGCAAACCACCAGGAATGGGTAGCTCTTGGCTGTACAGACCTCCTTCACGGATAAGGCCTTGTCATTTGTATCAATGAGATGGACACGTGGTGAGAGGTTTTGCTTGGTTAGAGTCAGATCAGATTAGTTATTGTCAAATACCGTATGCTAGGGTGCAATGAAATCCCTTGTTCATGTGAAGCTCATAGAGTCATAAGTAGCCACTGAAGTCCAAGATAATGCTAGGGTCGGAGTTTTTTTTTACAGGAGAAGGTGATAAACACTGTCAGTAGCAGTAGAACAAGTGAATGCAGAGAGGCCCAGCAGGTTACTTTGCCATGATAAGAGGTTGCTGGTGAAGATATGGTCCAGCAGCCAATATTTTCAGGTAATATACAATGAAGCTTCTTCTTGACACTTAATATGTTGGATGCTATATGTTGCAGATATTGCATCACTGATGCAGTGCAGGGTAAGTCCAAAGTATTCACAAGGGTGCTGGCATAGTAGGTTAAAATACAGGTTCTGGGATGAATCCATTGATATTCTTGAGGTGATTCTATGGGGGCGGGGAGAGAGGACAAGATGATTTTAAGTGGCATGGCTGTATCAAATCAAAGCTTTCAAGAGCTAGAAGGCAAATGGAAGCTATTTTACTGATAGCCTTACAACTTGCCTAATATAATTCCAGTCTACTGTAAAGCCAAGTTTGAAAAGTTAAAGGGTGAGTGCATTCTCTCTTTAATACTGGTTTGAATTGACTGGAAACCCTACATATGCACACAGGCAAACATCCACTTGTCATTCCTGTTCATGAGAGTGTAATATAGAGAAGCAGAAGTCTGATTTGTTTACTCAGCATTGCATTACATATCTTTGTTATTAGTGCAGCATTTATGACATAATACAATGTTTTGCATTCTTTATTATATTAACTTGAAGTATTTTCTTAATCTTTTGATTGCCAAATCTACCACAGAACTAAATAACCCTGTTTATTTTTCTTAATTAATTGATTTTTCAAGATCTGGGGGGCATTACTAGAAAGTGGCCTAAATGCCCCTGAGGTGAGCAGTATAAAAGCAGCAGAAAAGCTAGCTAGAAAGTGAGTGTCAGGCTTGTATAGGGTGACACATGTCTACTTTAATAGTAAGTTTACTTTGAACTTTGATATAAACCTTGGAGTCAGATCCAAGGCTGTGGTGTCCATTCATCCCATTGGCTGAAGAAGCATTTGAATCTGACACTTGTTGACATAAGAGATGGAAACATCATAGCCAAACAAAAGATTCATCCATCTTCAGTGCACTGACATGTTTGTTTTTTTTAAAGCATATTTTCCAGTCGTATTGCCAGAGCCCTCCACACCCATTCCATCCTCTGTATTGCCTCCTAGAACTACTCCATGATTACCATGTGTTAGGCAGGCACCTTCCAATCCCTAGCCAGCTATCAGGAATCACCTACCATTAGTTTCCAACTCATCACCTGCAGCCTATTTAAACCCAGCTCTCATCCACAGTCCCTGATCACTCATACAAACCGGCCAGCTTCAACCAGTTGTTGCTAGCCTTTGGTTACTTTGTTGGGTTAAGTATCTGTTGAGTCTTATTTTGTGCCTCCACCCCTCCCCCATGGCTTGTTATTTTGTAGTTTATTAGTAAAATATAGTTTACTGCTAAATTTCTCCACTACTTTGCAGTTGGACCAAGCCTTCTCCACATTTCTTGACAGATAACAATTTCTCTTTTCCCACTCACTTTCCCGAAAGTGGGAGCTGATAGTTTGTGATCCTTTTTTCAAATCACGTTTGAGTTTAAAACAGTGTGTGATTCACTGACCAAAGGGCTTACACATTTCATCTCTAATTGCTAAAATTAAAGAGCTCTGAAAGTCACTCACTTTCAACTAATGTGAACTGAGTGAACATATCTGAACAATTCATCCAAAGGATTCTCTAGGCAACACACAAAGGAAGTGGGGGATTTAGTGGGTCAGGCAGCATCGGTGGAGGGAAATGGACAGTCAGGTTTTGGGCCAAGACACTTCATCAGGCCTAGCTGTCAAATTTTACAGTCAGTTGCACATCAATAATTTATCAGCAGTGTGTAACTACAAAGGAGATGTTTGCTTCCTTTAATTCATAAAGTTCATACAGATGATGATTGTTGATGCTACAAACAGAAGGGGAGGAAAATTCACTTTAATTATCTGGTCATCACTTATCACTCAACCCTAATGTTATATTTTATTCTATAGGCACAGGAAGAGCTTCTTCCCTGAGGCTGTGACCCTGCTGAACCTCACATCACAGCGCTAAGCAGTATTGCACCCATATTGTACTGTCTCAGTACTTTTATATTTGTGTGCTGTAGCACTTACTTTTTATTCGCAGTTATTTTGTAAATAACACTATTCTTTGCATTTCTGGTCAGATGTTAACTACATTTCATTGGCTTTGTATCTGTACTCGGCACAATGACAATAAAGTTGAATCTAATCTAATCTAATCTAATAAAAACCTAGTTATATGATTTTCACTTTATTTCTGTTTGTGGGACCTTCATGTGCAGAAATTGGCAGTCATGTTACCTTCATTAAACTAGTGCCTTCACTTCAAAATACTTCAAAAGACAACAAACTGTGCACATTCAAAATGAAATAATAATATCAATAAATAATTTAACAATAGTTATCAAGAACATGAGATGAAGAGTCCTTGAAAGTGAGGCCATAGGTTTGGGAATAGTACAGTGATGGGGAAAGTGTAGTGGAAGAGGAAGCCATCTACTAACACTTTCTGGCTTCTCCTCTGATGTCAATATTGAATCCAATTTACTACCTCATCCTGAATGCCAAGCAACTGAACCTTCTTGATCAGCCCACCCCGTGAAGTCTTATCAATGTTGTTGATGTAAAGTCATAAGTCTATAAAACATTGGAGTGGAATTAGGCTGTTTGGCCCATGGTGTCTGCTCTGCTGTTTAATCATTTGTGGTTTTTTTATCCCTCTCAATCCCATTCTCCCACTTGTTCCCCCCATCACCTTTGACATCCTCACTAATCAAGAATCTATGAACCTCCACTTTAAATGTACCCAACCACTTCGCTTCCACAATGAATTTTACAGATTCACCACACTTGGCTCAAGAAATTCCTCCTTATTTCTGTTCTAAAGGGATATCCCTGTATCATTTGTACTCTGAGGATGTGCCCTCTTATCCTAGACTCTCCTACTATACAGGTAAAGGCCTCCCCACCATTGAGAACATTTACATGAAACACTTTTGCAGGAAAGCAGCATACATCACCAAGGGCCCCGACCACCCAGAACATGCTCTCATCTCGCTGCTGCCATCAGGAAGAAGGTACAGGAGCCTCAGGACGCATACCACCATGTTCAGGAACAGTTAGTAACCCTCAGCTATCAGACTCTTGAACCAAAGGGGATAGCTTCACTCAACTTCATTTCCCCCATCATTGAAGTGTTTCCAGAACCAATGAACTCACTTCCAATGACTCTTTGTCTCATGTTCTTGATAGTTCTTGCTTATTTATTTCTCATTATTATACCTTTCTTTTCTGTATTTGCAGTTTTCTGGCTTCTGCACTCTGATTGAACACCCAAGTCGAGCCTTCTTTCATTGATTCTGTTATCATTATTTTTCTGTAGATTTATTGAGTATGCCCACAAGAAAATTAATCTCAGGGTTGTATATGGTGGCATATATGTACTTTGATAATAATTTACTTTGTACAAGTTAATGTATCATCCTGAGGATGTGGATGTTTACAAACAAACAAGGTGATTGGATTTATAAAAGTCCATGGTAGGTACTAGGAGGAGGTCATAGTTTTTACATCCTTTGATACACTGCAAGTCACAGTATTTTATTACTTAGTCATGACTGTGACTGTGCAGAAATAAGAAGAACAGAAGGTCAATATCAACAACTGAGATACAAGTCTCCCATATCCGACAGCTACAACGCAAACTTGGACAAACACAGACAACTTCCTCCAGTATTGAACACAGAGCATTTAGGCAGAACTCAGCGTTATCACAGAATGAGGATAGATTCAAGACTGGGTGATGCCAAACTGCCACAAACTGCAATACTCTTCAGAAGATAACAATATTCACATTGTCAACTGCAGTACTTTCACACATTGCTTATTCTTGAGATTTGAGAAGTTTACTACTGCTGCTGTCTGCTCATTTGAAGGACTTCAAACTTCTCATCTCTACTCCAAGGCAACAGCTGCATGCTTTTGCACAAAAATATCAACAGGAAAATTGAGGACTGGCTGTACAATGCTGGCTTCCAGCAACAGAATGCCCAGCTCATATTCCCTTCTGTAATATGTTAGTAGAAGTTTGGAAGTACTTCTTACACCCAAAGTATTTTCCTGTAAACATTTTAGCCTCTGCAGTCATCAGCTCTCTTTTATATGCTCTCATCCAGAGAATGTTCAAAATTGTTTGTTTCACCGTATAGCTGCCCACTGCACTTTATCCCCAACTGCATTCAAAGACAGATAAATGCATCCATATAGCGTTGTTAACATCGTAAAACCTTTGAACACACTTCAAAGTAGCATTATCACGTAAATTCCAACAGTAAACCAAAGTGAAACACATTTAGTCATGTGATATAAACTCATTCAACGGGTATTTTAAAGGATTATAGAAAAGTGAAAGATTCGAAGTATATTTATTATCAAAGAATGTATAAATTTCACTCCGAGGCGTGTTTGCTCACAGGCAGTTGCAAAGCAAATCTCCAAAAGAAACTAATCAAAACAAAATTAAAGAGAGATGTACCAATTTAGAGCAGCAGTTCCAGAGATTTGAGTGGCAGTATCTGAATGCTCACTAGTTAATGAGGTAGTGGGTGGCAGTGGGGCGGGGGGGGGGGGGAGTTGCGAGAAAAGAAAGAAAGCAGAGAGATAGAGGAATTCAGAAGGTGCAATATGTCCTCATTTACTTTAAGTCATTATAGCAGAATCAGATTAAAAATGAAGCTTAGTCCCACTTTCTGATACTCTGACAAACTTAAGCAGAGATTTACAGATTGAAGACATTCGCAACGTGGAGCAAAATAGGTAAATGAAGATATAGCAAAGTTAAGCTTAGATTCCAGAAAGCTGTATTATGAAGTGGATAGGTTAAGTTACAAAATATAAAAGAGATTTTGGAAACACTGTATGGTAAACCAGCTCCAATAGATGGATCACATTGTCTATATTGTTGACATCAAACACCTGGAGCCAGTTTTAGTCCAACCTCTGTTACAGCAAGCGATTTTCAGAAGGACAGCGAAGACATTTCAAAGAATGTTTTTAGAATTGGCTAGAAAAGATGTAACATCCTAACTAGTTCATTTTAGTCCATACAAAATGGAGAAGGAGCACCAGAGGAGGCAATAGACATCTTGAATCTCTACGTTAAATGGGCTGCCTATTTTCTCCAACAATGTGGTCTCCACCATGGGCACATCAGAACCGAAAGAGCAGGAGTCATTATTGATCCTGAGGACATGTCTAAGATGTAAAAATGAATAGTGATTCATGAAAATAACTCACCACCATCTTCTCAAAGGCATGTAGGGATGGGCAATGAAAGATGGCCTTGCCCGTGATGTCCAGATCCTGAGAAATGAATAAAAATAATTCCAATGCATTTAATTACATGAATGTAAGTAACCAAGCTTCTGAGATTGAAGACAAACCAAAGTTGTCAGATCAATTATCCAGGCTGTTTTATAATAGCTTCTAGGCCACTCTTTGTTGATGTAAGGTTTTCTATAGAGTGATTATCATCCTGGGTTCTGCTGCATGCCAATCAGAATCTACTTGAACATTGTGTAACATTATATGTTTATGAACTGCCAAGCATTTCCATGCATATCAGGTTCTGTCTGGCCCCAGGTTCATTACTGGGACAGTGCTTTGACACTAAACAATTGCGTTGGACTGTACCTGAAAACATGGTGCACTGAAGGAGGGATGTGGGACAGGTGGTAAAGGAGGAGCACTGGGGTGGGGAACAAAGGATGATACAGGTGTAGACACACCCAGCACTTCAACACCAGGCAAGGTTATTTGATCCCAAAAAAAATGGACTTATTTATCATTACAGAATGTTTCTCCGGTGTTTCCCACTCCGTCCCTTCTTCCCAACCATAATACCCCTCTCCCTGCTCCCTTCCCATTCTCAGTTCCCAACAGAGGCAAGGTGGAGATACATCTCTGCCAAAGGAGGTATAAGGCACTCTTTCTCTCCACCAGCCCCCAGGCCATCCTTGGGCAATGTGTAGCACCTGCTTAGCCCCCGATCAGGGGGCATGTGAAGTTAGAGAAGCAGATGGTGGATGGTCGTTTGAGCAGCTGAGCATATTACAAGTTCTGATTTTGCGACCACTGATGCCAGGCAGGTAATCCCTGAAGAGTATCGATAATAACTGGGGTCACCCACCTTGTAAAGACAAGGCCCAGAAGAGGGCAGTGGCAAACAATTTCTGGAGAAAAAATTGCCAAGAATTTGTAGACCATGATTGTCCACATCATAAAACATGACACATAATGACAATGATGATCAAAATCAGGTTTATCATTATTCACATATGTCATGACATCTGTTTTTTTGCGGCAGCAGTGCAGTGCAATACAAAAAATTACTATAGTACTTTGCAAAAATGTTAGGCAGCCTAGCTATATACATATGCCTAAGATTTTTGCACAGTACTGTACCGTATGTAGCAATCAAACTTGGAACTGTTTTACCATCTTTGCCAGGGGATTATCTGGATAATACTCATGTCACAAAATTAAGCTTTTTGCTATCCAAAAGAACATGATAATTCCCTCCCAACTAGAAAGTCATTCCTTGACACTAAACACACTATGCAGAATTCTGATTTTGTGATGAACACACTATATAGATGCAAACCCTTCTTCCTTGGGACATTGAAGCATAGAGGTTTAGACACAAGCACACAACCATTGCAGCCATTGCCCGGGTGTTAAGTTGCCTGATTGTGCAAGGGTGCCCTCTTGAGCCATATGGTTTGTATAGGAAGATAAAATCCACATACCCATAATTTGAATATTCTTAATGAAATGCTAATATGAGGAGGAATTTCTTTAGCCAGAAATGGTGAATCTGTGCAATTCATTCCTATACATGGCTGTGGAGGCCATGTCATTTGGTATATTTAAATTGGAGGTTGATAGGTTCTTGATTAGTAAGGGTATCAAACGTTATGGGGAGGTGGCAAGAGAATAAGGTTAACTGGGATAACAAATCAACCATAATGGAATGGTGCAGCAGGGTCAATGGGCTGAATGGCCTAATTCTGTTCCTATGTCAGATGGTCTATGGTCATTTGTATTTGGTTTTTCTTGTGGTTGTGTCATTTACCTGAGAATAATACCAGAGGACATCTATTTAAGGTGAGTAGAGAACGTTTTAGGGGAGATGTTATAAGAGGGTTTTAAACATGAAGAGTGCAATTGTCTGGAATGCATTGCTGGAGGTAGTGGTTGAGTTGATATATTAGAGACATTTAAGAGACTTTTAGGTAAGCATATGGGTGAAAGAAAATGGATGGATATGGGCTATGTAGAAGGGAAGGGTTAAAATGATCATGGATAAGGTTAAAAAAACAGTACAACATCAGGGACAGAAGGGACTGTATTTTGCTGTACTGTCCTATATTTCTTTAACACTAAGAACTTCTTTTCCACTGGAACAGTAAGTAAAAGGACAAAGAAATTGGATATCTAAATCTGAGGGGCTGTATAGAATAGAGTCACATATGACCCACAGCCATTAGTTTGGCCACCTCAACATAAAGCTTCATCTTCCCTACTTGGGTGGTAAAATGGTGGAACAAACTTCTGCTGTTTACAGAACCTAACCGATTTCCATTCCTTGGAATATCAACCTCCACCCCTCTGGTTTAGGAATGTTGATCAGGAAAGCCCATGTTTTGATTCCAGTGATCCCACAGGGCTTGGTCAGGCAGAGTCTTGCTTCTCTACAATTTCATAGTTTTAATATTAATTTATATCACAATACTGAGCCAAGACCAGAAGGGAAAGTTAGCACGATTGAGTCGGTTACATCCAGTAATATGGCTCAAGCCTTCCCTTTCATATTGTATTGGGTGTAATGCATTGACATTGGTTACCTGCCAGCAATCTTTAAAACTAAATCAACTGCAAATTATACTTGACAGAACCTTAAACCTAGACACCAAATAAAACATTCCATGCAAGGGGGGAGAAACAGACCCTCCCATTCTTGTGAAATTTAACTTGGCTCTTGACCGAGTCTGTTTATTTACTCATAGATGGAATGTCCTTGTGAAATAAAGATGCTTAGACTTATTCATATAAGTTAGGGTTTCGCCATTCAAGAAATAAACAATTACAGACAAGCAAGAGGTGCTCTTCCATCAGGATGTAGAAGTAAATTTTCACAGGCGTGATGGAGGGCCACTTCTTGCTTGTCTGTAATTGTCTGATTATGCTGCAGTAAATACAGAAACCATTCAGGTGCTCATATTTACACATGCACTGCTCTGTAACTGAAGCAGTGAGAGAGGAAAAAAAATCACAGAGGATTATTCATTTTTAACTTCCACAGTGTTAGCGAAATGATCTGCTAACATTTGTAATCTATGGCCACACCAAACAGCAAAACGTAAATCTGAACAGTGCAGAAAGGATTAAAATGTTAAGCTTCATAATTCCATCATTGCCGAATTGCAAACGTAGAGTTAATATTGTTAACTATATTCACATTGCTTTTGCCTTCCTCTCTCCGATCTGTTGGTGAAATGGGAAGCCTCCGCACACATTCTTTCTCTCACTCTCCTTTTTCTCCCTCTGTCCCTCTGAATATACCTCTTGCCCATCCTCTGGGTCCCCCCACCCCCGTCTTTCTTCCCGGACCTCCTGTCCCATGATCCTCTCTTATCCCCTTTTGCCTATCACCTGTCCAGCTCTCGGCTCTATCCCTCCCCCTCCTGTCTTCTCCTATCATTTTGGATCTCCCCCTCCCCCTCCAACTTTCAAATCCCTTACTCACTCTTCCTTCAGTTAGTCCTGACGAAGGGTCTCGGCCTGAAACGTCGACTGCACCTCTTTCTATAGATGCTGCCTGGCCTGCTGCATTCACCAGCAACTTTGATGTATGTAGCCTCCACTTTAACTGGATTCAAGATGATTCTCTAATTCTATAAGGTATTGTTAATCTACAGTGTTTTGCAATTTTACTGGGTTCTGTAAATCTATAAGGCGGTGCCATTCAATAAGGTAATGCAATGACAGTTTAGAAGCAGAAGCTGTACCTCTGGGTTTCCTTAATGATTTTTGATCTCTAAAACATTTTTATATTTAACCTGGTGCCTCAAAAAAGTCAGTAAAGTGATTTCTAGGCAGCAATTCCTTGTATCTGATGTTCTACTCGATGTGGAAGGCAATGGTGAAGATGATATTGCATTGTATTGTATTGTGTTGGCTTATTATTGTCACATATATCAAGATACGGTGAAAAGCTTGTTTTGCATACTGTTTATTCAGACCAAATTGTTACATGGTGTATTGAGATAGAACAAGGTAAAACAATAACATTGCAAAATAAAATGTAAAAGCTCTAGAGAAAGTGCAGTACAGATAAACAATAAAGTGCCAGATCATAGTGAGGTGGATTGTGAGGTCAAGAGTCCATCTCATCCTACAAGAAATCTGTGCTCCAGGCTTCATGATGCAGTGAACAGTTCTGAGCAGATCCATCTATCTCTAATGTCCATCCACCCTTCTGCCCTGTATCTTTCACATAAGTTCTCTCTCAGAAAAGTGTGCTCTGCCTAGGATCTCGCTTATACTACTCCAGACCAAAATATCTTTCTGTTTTGAAAGTAGATGAAAGCTGCAAATATCTGCCGTATTCCCCAAGGACAGAAATTCCACAGTTTGGTCAGCACAATAATTCATCTGCACAAATTATTAACCATATTAAAACTAAGCATGGGCAATTCTTCTGAAGCTGCTATTGCTCAGAAGTAAATATATTAATGAATGAAGCACACATGAAGTCTGACAGAGTCCCAAAAGTATGGATTCAAGAAGATGATTCCTTTGCTGGAAGAATATAGAAGTTGCTAATCAGTTTTTAAAGATAAGGGGTCATCCATTTAAGCCAGCAATGAAATTAAAGTGTTTCTCTAACAGAATCGAGATTATTTGCAACTCTTTTCCCTGGAAGAGGAATTTTGTTCAGGTGGAGGTCAATAGATTCTAAATATGCAAAGCAAACCAGGGTGACTTAGAAGTAGGAGGGAATGTGAGCCTGAAGGTATAAGAATATCAGCCATAGTTTTACTGACTAGTACAATAGATTCGAGGGACTGAATGGCTTACTCTTACCCTCAGTTTTTATGTTTGTAATTGTGTCAAATATGGGGCTTGCCTTAATTTTGCAGAATATGTTCACAACCAGCACAAAACCATGAAATGTGCTCATAATCTACCCTTAGCAGGAATGTTACTTATTCTAATGTTTTGTTTCATGCAAAAAATATGCTCCAAAATGTTTTTCCCTTACACAGTTGCCAATGTGTGGAATGGTCATAAGATAAAGTTGTGCTGATTAAAAAGAAAGTATTAGATCTTTGGCTAGGAACAGACTATGGTTTATTGGTATAGCTGAATAATTATTAAAATATAACATATTGTTGCTTGTAATTTGGGTGTTGAATTATGTTATGGAGAGAACGCAACCTACTGAGGACATAGATACTCACCTGTGCTAGGATCTGACTACATCACCACCAAAACCACCAACTTTGAAGAAAGTAGGTTAACTTGCCTTTTGTTGCAAATGAAAAAGGAGAAAAATTCTCAAAACTTCAGAACTGCAATTATCTTAGTTCAAAGATCTTTCATCATCGTAACTCAAAGAAGCAGAATACAAAGTTGGGACATGCAGGGGTGCACACATCTGAAGGAAGAAAATCGACATAAAGCATTTACTCTGTTTCTCTCTACATAAATGTTTTCTGATTTGATGACTATTTCCAGCATCGTCTGTTTTTAAATCAGGGATAACTCTGCTGCTCTCTTTCAAGATGATGCCATTGAATCTTTTGTATGACCCAACAAGAAGGACTTTACTTGGTTTAATACTTTATCTAGAAACCGTGCAGCATCTCCTCTGACTGCTACGCAGTCTATCATCAAACTTCAGATCTCCATCCTGACATGAACTACAACCTTCTGAGTCAGAAGGTCTGTCTAATGTACTTGTACACTACAACATATTGCATTCTTGACCCCATTGAGGCCTATCAAAGATTATTTATTGGAGAATCTTAAGACCTTAAGACCGACTGGAAGAAAATGAGGGCATTCAGCTTGCAAATCCGAACTCTACGGCTGAAACTTTCTTCAAATAAATTTCAACATCACTTGTTGCTTTTATTTCCTTCAGTTTTAGGATGAGGCTGCCAAGGTTCAGACATTTGCTCCTGGAAATTCTGTCGCCTGGTTGCAGTTGATTTCACTGTTTTGTGGCTGGTAATTAGTAATTTGCTGCCACATGTATCAAATTACAGTGAAGATCTTTGCTTTTCATTCAGATCATTTCATCACATCGGTTCATCGAGGTAGTATGGGGAAATGTATTAACATAATGCAGAATAAAGTTTCACAGTCACAGACAACGTGCTGTTCAAGAAGACAATAACGTGCAAGACTATGATGAGGTAAATTGTGAGGACAAGAGTCAATCTTATCACACAAGAGGTCTATTCAATAATCTTTTGATAGTTGAATAAGACAGTTGGACTGTAAATGCATGTTGGACAGAGTAAAATGTGATGAACAATTTCTAGGTTGTTTTGCATTTTGTGCAAATTATTTACACATTTTACCAGGTATTTTCAGGATTCAGCCATGTTAAGTGTTTGCACACACCATAGCAATCACTCCTTATATGACAATACTTTTGGAGCGTTATGGGGGGAAGTTTTGGCTCCCTTGTTCTAGTGGTAACTAGCATTGGTCACTTGTGTGATGAACATGTTTTCATAGCTCAGCATTAGACGTACCTAATGAGTTAAGTCATAGACTCTACCTCTATCCTTATGTAACCATTTTGTCTCCCATCCATCACAATACTGCACTATGCCCTACTCTTACTCCTGTCTATCTTGCCTGTACAACCCAGATACCACAAATCTGTTGAAATCCTTAGAGGAACTTATGGGCGGGATAGACAAAGGAAAGTCAGTGGTTGTCGTTCACTTGGATTTTCACCTTTGACAAGGTGCCACACATGAGGCTGTTAAACAAGATAAGTGGCAGATGTCTTACTATGTAAGAAAGCATATGGACATGTACTTTGGTAGAAGGAATAAGGGCATGGACTATTTTCTAAATAGTCTATGAATTCAGAATTCAGAGGTGCAAAGGGATTTGGGAGTCCTTGTACAGGATTCTCCGAAGGTTAACTTGCAGGTTGAGTAAGGTAGGCAAAAGCAATATTCACATTAATTTTGAAAGGAATAGAATATAAAATCAAGGATGTTATGCTGAGGCTTTAAAGGTATTGATCAACCCTCATTTGGAAGATTTTAAGCTGGTTAGGGCCCAACATCTATGAAAGGATGTGCTAGTATTGGAGGGGTCCAGAGGAGATCCTAAGAATGAAAAGGTTTGTCTCCTTTTGCACTTTGGTTGTTTGTTGTGTACATACATCTATTGATGCTTCTGGACACATCTTCAGTGATGTTCCTGGAATCATTAGGTGTTTCGGGTCTTTCAACATCATACAACCTCCTCCAGGTGACCCAGCCGGGGCTGATCAGACCCCAGCTTGTGTCCAGATGGCTAGCTACTTATGACTCTTTGCTCCCCTCTTTTGAGCCACAGCCATCTTGAGGCCCTCTCTGCCGCATCGGTGGTACTGCGGATGGCTCTCCTCTTCCTCTCTCCCTCGATGCCCAAAATGCAGGAGGCTCTAACTAAAGAATGGGCTACGAATTCCCTACAACCAACCTCCACTGGGAGACACCTCGCCCTCCATCCAGCCTGCTGACAGTTGCTGACCAGTTCTGCGTACTTGGAGAGCTCCCTTTCAAAGGCCTCTTCCAAGCTATCTTCCCATGGGACTGTCAGCTCCAGCAGCACCACTTGCTTAGTCATTGTTTATGTACAGTTTTTTTTATAAATTCTGTTGTATTTCTTTATGTTTTTATAATGCCTGCAAGAAAATTAATCTCAAGGTAGAATATGGTGACAGACAGAACATAAACTTTGATAATAAATTTGCTTTGACTTTGAGTATTTGATGGCTCTGGGTCTGTACTTGTAGTTTAGAAATTCATTGAACCTACTTAATATTGAAAGGCCCGGATAGAATGGATATGGAGAGGATATTCCTAATAACAGGATGATCTAGGATCTGAGGAAACAGCCTCAGAACACAGAGACATCCCTTTAGAACAGGAATAAGGAGGAATTTCTTTAGCCAGAGGGTAGTAAATCTGTGTAAGTTATTACCACAGCTGACTATGGAGGCCAAGTCATTGAGTATATATAAAACAAAGTTTAATAGGTTCTTGATTAGTAAGGGCTCAAAGGTTATGGGGAGAAGACAGGAGGATGTGGTTGAGAGGGAAAATAAATCAGCTATGATGGAATGGCAGAATGGACTCGATGTGCTGAATGGTCTAATTCTGCTGCTATGTTTTATGGTGTTAGATGTAAACTCCAGTCACATAAGGCACTAATTCCCTGAGGCTCACTCAGCAGGTTCATTCAACAACTTGAGGCGATGCCTAATTATGTCCAATATTAGCCAAGTTTTCTGATAAACCTGAAAGTATTTGACAAAGTGCGAGTTGACATGTCTAACCACCGACTGGTCTGCATCCAAGCAACATTTCATTGGCAACTTGAAGTGAATACCAAACAGGAGTCTTGGCTTTACAGCAGAAGACTGTTTGGAAGAGGCTCAAACAGGAAATTGCTTGCTCAGGTTGCCATTCATTTACTGGTGAATAGCCTCAGATCTCATATGGAACTAGATCATGCAGATTACATCTCATGTGTTATATCCCATCCAACATAGCAATGCCTTCCAGTCTGACTTAACATTGGCTAAAAATGTAGTAATACGTCAGCAACTGTTAATGACATTGCCACTAGTAGGGATGAAATGGCAGCCCTGCGCTAAATCCTGAGAAGATCAGATCCAATTTCCAATAGTTACCTATGCGTGAAGCAAAAATGACAATGGAGTAGTATAAGACCAAAAGACCGTAAGATAGAGTATATTTAAATGATTTCATGGAGTCATGTAAATAATGGTACACACAGAGCAACTTACAGTATGGGAGCTGTGAACCGGGCCCACTGAGACAAAAACATGCGCACTTGAAAGCCCACTCCCAAAAGAAAGTACCTCCTTGAGTAGGAGGCCCAATCACCATGCAGTCAATAGGCCACATGCGCATCTACCTCACTCTCAATCAATCTGATACGGTACAATTTTCACATCAGTTCCAAACCTGTGCAAATGAAATGGAGCTAAAGGACATTACTGATCTGCAATAGTTTGAGGGAAAGAGGGAAAATTATTTGTGAGTGGGACAGGGAGCTTCTGTAATAGGATACGGATAGGTTAAGTAAGTGGGAAAACTCTTGGCACATAGAATATAACTTGCAGAAACATGAGATTAGTCACTTTGATAGAAAGAGTATCAGTTAACGGCTAGAAGCTACAAAATGCTGACAAATATGGAGATTTTGGAACCCTGTTACATAATGCAAAAAATGTTAATATGCAAGTACACTGAGTAATTCGGAAGACTAATTGTGTGTTGGCATTGATTACAAAAAGGATGGACCATAAATTGAATGTCTTACCATAACTTTTTTTGTGTATTGGTGAGAACACAACAGGATACTACATATATATTTGACCTCAATTTAAATAGAAATTATGAAAAACTATACATAAACAAAGAGTGATAAACAACAGAAGACAAATTGTGCAAATAAAAGATAAATAATACTTAGAACATGAGTTATAGAGTGCTTAAAAGTGAGTCTGTAGGTTTTGGAATTGGTTCAGAGTTGAGGTGAGTGAAGTTTTCCATGCTGGTTCAGGACCACAAGACCCTACCAAGGATAGTTAAAACCGCTGAGATGATCACTGGCGTCTGTCTACCTCCGGGTCGAAGAGATTGTGGGATGGGTGGTGGAGATCCTCCAAAATGCTTTGTACCTTCTTCTGCAACACTCCTGGTAAATGTCACAACTTCCCCTTACATGCTGCTGACCAACTTATGGCAGTGAACAAACTCTACCTGTGTAATATAAAATTGGAGGGAAATTTTTATTCTAAAGACGGTCCAGTGTGGCAATTTTTGAGTGGAAGAGGAGGATCCTAGACCGAGACCTAAGGACAATGCTGATAAGGTTAATGATGAAGAATTGCAATCTTCTGAGTCATTTCACTGCACAAGTGCAATAATGGACACAGAAAAGTCTGTCTTTTTTTTAAAACAAAACTATAAAAGTTTATTTACACAACAAATACGCAAAGTACAAATGTTAAGTATTTACAAGACAGTGAATAAATTCAAATTAAAATACGATTACTACTGTCTATAAAACAGTCAATTTTCTGGGGGGCCTACTGCTCCAAGAAGTCCCCAACTGTACCCATTATAATCCCACTCTGAGGACAGCCGGGCATGAACATATCCTTGGAAGTGGGGCGGACCTGGTAGACCCCTCAATCTTCCGCTGCCTAGACCTGTGAATGGCTATTTTGGACAGACCTAGGAGCAAGTCCATCAGGAGATCCTCCTCACCACCCGTCCTCTTCCCTACTGGGTACCTGCTGTATATCAGGGGTCTCCAACCTCTTTTGCATCGCGGACCGGTTTAATATTGACAATATTCTTGCAGACCGGCCGACCGGGGCGGGGAAGGGGTGTTCAAGTAGAGTTAAACTCAACTCAACATGTCTTTTACAGTTAGGGTTGCCAACTTTCTCACTCCCAAATAAGGGACAAAAGTAGCAGTCAAATCCTGAAGAAGGGTCCCAGCCCGAAACGTCGACTGTACCTCTTCCTATAGATGCTGCCTGGCCTGCTGCGTTCACCAGCATTTTTTGTGTGTGTTGACGAGACACTTGTGTTTACCCTGAGAAAGACTACCGTGTCCATGAAGACTTGCGGAGGCACCTGTGTGCGCATGCGTAACGTTTGCATATATGACGTGCACATGCGCGTATGTGTGGATTTTTTCCCACAAATCGGTTTTGGCTTAATCTTCCCGACTACACTGTACATATATTATTTCTAATTTATATAGGCTGTGTATTCATCATATCATTAATGCTTTTACTATATGTTAGAATTATTTTAGGTTTTATATGTTATTTGGTATGATTTGGTAGGTTATATTTTGCGTCTGGGAATGCTCAAAAATTTTTCCCATATAAATTAATGGTAATTGCTTCTTCGCTTTACACCATTTCAGCACAAAAGGTTTCATCGGAATGCTCTACATTAGCGGGGGAAATACGGGACAAGGGCGGTCCCGTATGGGACAAACCAATTTAGCCCAATATACGAGATGTCCCGGCAAATGTGAGACAGTTGGCAATCCTATGTTCAAGTTCAACAGTGCGTGACAGGGAATGAGGCAATGTGCAGCTGACTCATATCGTTTCCGCGCAGCCCGGTAGCACATGTTTTGCGGCCTGGTACCAGTCCCCGACCCGGTGGTTGGGGACCACTGTTGTATATAAGGAATGCTGGGCTGAAGTGCAAACAGGGGCTGCGACCTCTCACACTCTGTATAAGTGTGGTACACTGACTCTTCCTGGCCACAGAATGGACAGGTGAATGGGGTGTCAGTGAACGTGCTTAAGAACCCGTTGTAGATGGTAAAACAGATCGCCAAGGTGAGTCTGGTTGGCAGATGAAGGGAAGGGAGTGGAAGATGTGCAAGAGCAGCCTGTACAAGAAACGCTTTGGAGTGTCACAGAAGGGGACAATGGGCATCCTCGTGAGATGGACCACATTATGTGAGACCCTCTCCCACATGGTATCCTGACACCTGGGTCTGATGATCACTTCCGGCCCATCAGGTAGTGGTGCAGCCGGAACCCCTCCATTTCCCCAAGACCCCTTGCAGCTACAGCACCACCCCCCACCAGCGCAGGAGCTCAGTCCGGATAAGACTAAACCCTATGCCCATAAAAGCTCCTGGTAAAAGTGAGGCAGTCCCTTCGAAGCAGTGCGGCTGATGCTGTCTGCTGGAAGCCGCATGCCCTCCTGCAGGCAGTGTCCCTGGTAGAGGATGCGCGTCACCAGTGCATGCCATCTCTGAGGGTAGTTGCTATACAGATATCTCTGCAGGGTCCTGAGGCAGAGAACCGCAGGCTGGGTGCATGCACACACCAATGACTGGACTGCCCTCCACAATTGGAAGACTCAGGACTGCAGCAGAGACCCAATGTCTTCCATTGCCCCAGAAGAAGTTCACTTGCCCCTTCTGGGATCTGGAGACAAAAGAAGTGCTTGGGACTAAAGTAATCAGCCGGTACAATATCTTTACAATGAAAACTACTTGTCAATGGGTTTTACATGGACTGGTGATCCAAGTTGTCCTGCTCCATTATGCCTAGCCTGTGGCAAACAACTTACAAATGTAGCAATGGCTCCAGCAAAATTGAAAAGACACTAAACTACAAATCACAGCCATATGACACGTATAAGTGTTAATTATTTTAAAGTACTTTTGGAATCTCAAAACAAACAGATTAAAGCTTTTGAAAATAAAGTCAGAGTCAGGAAAAAGCTTCAGGAAGCAAGTTATTTAGTAGCTTTAAGACCAGTCACTCAAGAATGTTTAAAAAACTGCATGAAAATTTGGACAAAGAGCACACCAATCTCCTGCTACATATAAAAATCCAGTGGCTTAGCAGTGGAAGAGTTCTCATTAGGGTGTTTGAGTTGAAAGCTGAATTGCAGGAGTACTTTCAAGAAAATAGTAGGCCAGATTTTGTTCAGTGCTCTGAAGATGAAGAATGGCTGCATAAATTAGCCAACTTAACAGACATTTTTCCTCATATGAACCAGTCAAACAAGTCTCTGCAAAGCCCTGGAGAAAACGTTTTGACTTCAAGTGATAAGATTCTTGGATTTAAAATGAAACTGGACCTTTGGAAAAATCATACTGCAAAAGGAAATCCTGAAATGTTTCCACTACTGCCTGGGTTTGAGAATGAGGAAGGATATCAGAAAATCTCAATTTTTATTGAAAACCACCTGGAAGAACTGCAGAACAAAATTGAACAGTATTTTTCCTTCCTTTCATCACAAGTAAAAGTCCATTGGGTGGATGACCCTTCCCCTGAATCTTCTGCTCAGCCTGAGAACTTGACTTTGAGAGAAGAGGAAGAACTTTGTGAGCTGCACTCTGATCATACACTCAAGATGACATTTGCTGACCTGCCCCTGGACAAGTTCTGGATTTCTGTGAAAGAAGAGTATTCTGCCATTCATAGAAAAGCAATGAACATTTTGCCGCAGTTTTCAACTTCTTACATGTGTGAACAAGCTTTTACTTATTTAACAAGCATCAAGAGCAAGGATAGAAATTGCCTCATTTCAGTTGAAGGTGAAATCCATGTGTGCTTATCTCAAGTTCGACCGAGAGTTGAGAAATTTATTATGTTTTTAAAATTTATGAAGAGAAAGAAAGAGTAATTTCTAGAAAGGTAAGCTAATTATCTTTTTTTCAAGAAAGGTTGGCTAAAAATTCATTCTCTACTCAAAAGAGCTTTGATAATTATTTTTGGATTATTATATCTACAATTTATTGATCATAGTAATGTACCATGAGCTCTAGATATAATCATTTTTATGCAGGTGTTCCCTGCAATGTGAAAATTATTTCAAGTGTTCCTCCAGGGCAAAATGGTTGAGAAAGAGTGACTAGACCATGAGGAGACGTCTGTTTTTTGTAGCAGTCTACCTCAGCAAGTATCACCCAGGCTTTCTTGATCTAAGCTTAGCATATCAAAATGTTAATTTGTTGTTAAAAATACCAAAAATATAAATGAAACAGCACCCAATTTTTAAAATGTTTAAGGTTTTAATGTACATGTATTTATAAATGCCTGTTAATGATTTTCAAACATATTAGGTTATATTTACATTTATTTTTGATTGTATTGGGTACATAGGAAAGGGAATAAGTGGTGTTCAATTTTTTTTGCTATCCATGGGCAGCTTGTATTCCTATCCCTCGAAGATAATGAAGGTCAACTGTATCAATATTAACCCAATGTTAACACCCATTCTCAACTTCTGACACCCAAATGATCAGCAACAAACTGCAAATTTTACATCACCATGCCATTCATCCCTCGTCACCAGAATGCAAAGCCATTCTATAAGTGCGTAATCATGCAACACTCACTATCACTCATTCAGCAATGATTGCTGCAAGGAATTGATTTGGAATTCAGGAAGGGAAGTTGAGGGAACACACACCAGCCTCATTAAGGGTTCAGCAGTGGAAAGGGTGAGCGGCTTCAAGTTCTTGGGTGTCAAAATTGCTGAAGATCTATCCTGGACCCAACATAGTAATGCAATTATGATGGCACACCAGCAGCTATATCTTGTTAGGAGTTGGAGAAGATTTGGTATTTCACCAACGACTCTAGTAAAGTTCTACTGATGTACTGAGGAGTGCATACTAATTGGTTGCATCACTGCTACGGAGAGGCCACTGCACAGGGTAAGGAAAAGCTGCAGAGGTTGTAAATTCTTCTGCCTTCTCCTCGTAACCTTTGATGTCTTTTCTAGTCAAGAACCTTTCAACCTCCACTTTAAATATGCCCATGGGCATTAACCTCCCCAGTATCAAGGACATCTTCGAAAGGCAATAACTGAAAAAGGCAGCATTAATGATTAAAGAGTCCTATCATCCAGGACGTGCTGGCTTCTTAGTACTACCATTGGAGAGGAGGTACAGAAGTCTAAAGACACACACTTTATATTTTAGGAACAGCTTCTTCCCCTCCACCATCTGATTTCTGTATGGACCATGAACCAGCCTATCAATACTACTTCACTATTTTTGCTCTCTTTTTGCACTTCTTGCTCAATTTAATTATATATATTAAAACTGTTTCTGATTTTGTAGCATACAATAGGCTCGACCAAAAACAAATGCTCTGGGATTTCTCAGCTAGCAATATAATAGGAAACTTGTGTATCTCATGGGTCCATCATCTGTCAAAGGTTTACATGCTGCTGTTTCTTAGTTAATGCAAACAACAGAATGTAATCAGAATTGTGCTGGTATCAGTAGTTCACTTGAATGGAACAGAAGCTACAACACTATTATTAAAATCAGCTCACTTTGCAATCAAATTCGGGGGTTTAAAAGCCTCCAATTAAAATCTAATCACAATAAAAACATTCTTTTTCTCCCTATGTTTCAAATGCTTTAATTTCTGAACTTGTTCAGAAGCCATTAACTGAGGTAGAACTTTCTCCTTCAATCAGATTTACAGAGAACCTACAATATTAAAAGCACAACAGGAAGTTCTCCTAATGTTCTGGCCAATCCTCCTTCATTATTCAATCCCTTCAAAATAGATGAATAGCCAATTAGATAACAAGATCATAAGAGCAGAATGAGGCCACTGTTCCTCTCAACTCCATTCTTCTGCCTTCTCCCCGTAACTTTTGATGACTTATTTAATCAAGAACCTATCAACCTCCACTTTAAATATACCAAATGACTTGGACTCCACACCATCTGTGGAAATGAATTCCATAGATTCACCACTTCTGGCTAAATAAATTCATCTTCATCTCTGTTCCATAGGGGCACCCTTGTACTTTGAAGCTGTTCCTTCTGGGTTCTAGGCTCATCCATGATGGGAAGCTTCCTCTCCATGTCCACTCTACCTAGGTATTTCAATATTTGATAGGTTTCAATATGATCCCCCCTTCATTCTTCTAAGGTCCAGTGACTACACGTCCAGAGACATCAAGCTCTCCTCCTACTTTAACCCTTTCATTCCCAGGATAATTATTGTGAATGTGATTAAATTCATTTCATATTTGTTTGTGCAGCATGCCTAGCTGAGAATGGCCAAGCACTGATTCACTATGTGGCATATTTTAAAATATTTAAATATGATAGTATGTTTTACAGAATGAACTAAGAAGATCAACCTAACAGAGAACTTAAGAGTGCAATAACAGCACTTGGTCGCAAATGTTTGTGCTCGGGCAACAGTAAGTGCTCTTGCCACTCAGCTCCGGAAACCCAATTCCAATCCAGAGCATGGTATTGGAACTGATTTATTCTTGTCACAAGTCACATACACAGTGAAAACTTCTCTTGCTTACTCTTCATACAGATCAAATCATTACATGGTGCATTGAGGTAGAACAAGAGAACATATCAGCAATGCAGAATACAGTCTAAAGGCCACAGAAAATAATGGGATGCAGGTATATAATAAAGGGCAAGATTATAATGAGGTAGATTGTGAGGTCAAGAGTCTATCTTATTGAACAAAAGGTCTCTTCAAGAATACAGTAACAGTGGGGTAGAAGCTGTGCTTGAACCTGGTGGTACATGCTTTCTGGCTTTTATATCTTCTACCTGACAGGAGAGGGGGAAAGGGGGAAAGAGGGAAAGTTCAGGAAGGGTGTTGGGTTGTTCAATTATGCCAGGTGTTTTACTGAGGCAGCGAGAAGTATAACCGGAGTCCACGGAAGGGTGGTTGGTTTCTACAATGTGCTGAGCAGTGGGTGCAACTCTCTGCAGTTTCTTGCCACCACAGGCAGAGCAGCTGCCATACAAATCAAATCTGCTGGTATAGCCCATGCATCCAAACAGAATACTTCCTATGTCGCAGTGATAAAAATCAGTAAGGGTTGACGGGAACATGCCAAATTTCTTTAGCCTCCTGAAGAAGTTGGGGCATTGATGAGCTTTCTAGGCAGTGACACAAATGTGGCAGCTGTCTGAATGAAGTTTGCTCATGCTCCCTGTACCCATGTGGAAATCTGTCATATTCCCAGAACTGTTGCAGTTGGGAGTTTAATAGGCTGATGTAAATTGTTCCTTGATGTAGGTGTATGGCAGTAGAAGTAGAAGGTATTGATAAACATGAAAGGGAAGATTACAGGGAACTAATTGGGGGAATGGGATTGACAGAATTGCTCAAAAAAACTGACACAGACTCAACTGGCAAAATAACCTCTTTCTGTGTCATAAAATAAAGTTGCCATGGTCTGTGCATCACTTCCTTTCTTCCTCATGTTTACTTAGCTCTTCCATTAATGTAAAATCTACATTCTCACTACTGGGGCTAAATACCTTCAATAGTAACTTCAATGTGAATGAACCATCACTTGCATTTTCAGGAAGTTTTAATGAACAATATTGATATGCATTGTGTTCATTCTTTATTCACACTGTCTACTATCTTCTCCCTCAGGTTTCCTGCCTAATGCAGCTATACTACTCCAGTTGACTGCTCCACATGGAAATCTGATTTCATTTGCTTGATATTGAAACCAGAAAACTCTCCCTCAATATCAATTTATCATATGTCATTGATTTGGAATGAAGATCTCCACAGCAGAGGAATTACCAAAATTGCTGTGAGTTTCATGTTGAAAGGATTAAAAACTTGAATAAATATGAAGATATCTCCCAAGTGGCTGAGAAATAATCTCTGTTAGACCCAACTGCTGCACACTGATCATTTTCAGGATCACAATTAGTTCAGAAACAGAAATCCAACACAATGTGTAACTATTAGTAAAGGACTCCATTTATAGCTTCTTTAATAAGTTTCCATATTTCACAGCTTTTGTTGTTCATGTACTTAATTACTTCACATAAAAACTCAGTAGTTTTTGCAGAAAAATTCCTTTGGGGGATAATTAAACATTCGATAGCAGTCAGAGAATGTTAAGGAAGCAGGAAACAATGTACAGTACTGTAAGGAGTGTTACTGTTGAATTCTGTATCTTTAATGAGGTTGTAGTATCAAAAAAGCATGACTCCCCTTCATAGCAATAAAATCAATTTCAACAACATTTTCTCCATGTCAAAAAAACTGAAAAGCTGGTCATTGACTTCAGGAAAAACGTAGAGCACACACTCTTATGTATATCAATGATTCTGAGCTGGAAATGGTTGAGAGCTTTAGCTACCTGGATATAAAGTTCCTCGACAGATAGCCTGTACTGGTTCAACCACTTTGACCTTATGATCAAGAAAGCACTCCAATGCCTTGATTGGCATAACTGAATATTTGATAGCAGTCACAGAACCTAAAGATCTCTTTGTTACCATGGGGTATATTGCTTCTGACTAAGATATAAAATTATCACCTCACAGATCAGATTAAATCTTTTCAATTCTACACAGTATTTTGCTCTACTGCAGATAGGCACACCTCAGACATCAATGCACAATGTACCAAACTGTTGGAAAAACGTCATCAAATGTTCAAGTGTTCACTTCATTGAGCAGTAAAATTGTTTAGCCCGTATTTCAGCACACCATAAATTTAATCTTCTTTGTGAATGCTTTGTAATTATGATGGAGCCTAACTGTTGTTACAAGAAGACTGATGGTGCAGACATTGGCACAGAATAAGAATCTCCATTAGGCCCAATTCGACATGTAAACATTTCAGTTCTACTTAAATCAGAATTGAATCTTGGCTGACTTGTTTTTTCTTACTTTGGAATAAATAAGAAACACCTACATTTTTTAAAAAAAATGTCTTTCGTGATCTCAATATCCTAAAGTCATCAAAGTCAATTTTTGAAATGTAATCTTTGGTGTAATGTAAAGAAAAGCTAATACTCATTGTTTTCCTTCAGCACGTTGGCTAAATACTCAGCATCAGATATCCTGGATTAAAGTTTCTATACCACTTTACTAGATACAAGCTATGTTCTTCTATGGAACTGTTCTATATTTACTGCAAGTACTCTAATATGCAAAAGAAAGTGAAGTTTAAACTACATAATTTAAACACTCCTCAAATTACAGAAAAGGTACAAGACACCTTTTGTTTATCTATATTAGAGGTTCCCATCTTGGGTCCACGGACCCTGTGCTTAATGGTTTAGGTCCATTGCATACAAAACGTTGGGAACCTCTAATATTGTTGATGGTTTTGTGGTCAAATTTGCAGATGATACCAAGACAGGTGGAGGGGCAGATAGTATTGAGGAAGCCAGGAGTCTGTAGAACAGATTAGCAGAATGGGCAAAGAAGCAGCAGATGGAATGCAGTACAGGCAAGTGTATAGTCATGCACCTTGGTAAAAGGAATAAAGGCTGAGCAAATTCAGAAATCAGAGGTGCAAATGGATTTGGGAGCCCCCATGCAGGTTCCCCAAAGGTTAACTCGCAGATTGTGTCACTGGTAAGAAAGGCAAATGCAATGTTAGCATTCATTTCAAAATGACTAATATATAAAAGCAAGGGTGTACCTGTAAATCTGAAGCTTTATAAGGCATTGGTCATATCACATTTGGGAGTATTGTGAGTAATATTGGGATCCTTATCTAAGAAAGAATGTGCTGGCATTGTAGAGGGTCCAGAGGATTCATAGTCATAGAACACTACAACACAGAAACAGGCCATTTGGACCATCCAATCTGTGAGGGAGTCTAATTGACCTGCAGCCAGACCATAGTCCTCCACACCCTTCCCATCTATGTACCTATCCAAATTTCTCTTAAGTGTTGAATTGACTCCATATCCACCACAATTGCTGGCAGCTTGTTCTGCACAATTACCACTATCTGAGTGAAGATGTTACCCCTCATGTACCCCTTAAACATTTCACCTTTCACTATTAACTGATGACTTCTAGTTCTCAACCAACCTCAGTAGAAAAAGCCTGCTTGCATTTACCCTATCTATATCCCTCATATTTTTGTATACTTCTATCAAATCTACCCTCAATTTTCTATGATCTAAGGAATAAAGTCCTAAGCTATTCAACTTACCCTAGAACTTAGGTCCTCAAGTCCCAGCAAAATCATTGAAATCATTTTCTGTACTCTTTCAATCTTATTTACATCTTTCCTGTAGGTAGATGACCAAACAGCACACAATACTCCAAATTAGGCCTCACCAATATCTCATACAATTTCAACATAACATCTCAACTCCTATACTCAGTACATTGATTTATGAAAACCTACATGCCAAAAGCTTTTTTTATGACCCCATCTGCCAGTGATGCCACTTTCAAGGAATTATGGACCTCAATTGCCAGATCCCACTGTTCTACCACACTTCTCCGTGCCCAATTACTCACCATGTGGGATCTATCCACTTGTTCAGGTTGGTCCTCCCAATGTAAAACACCTCACACTTGTTCACATTAAATTCCATTAGGCGTTTTTCAGCACGTTTTCCCATCTGGTCCAGATCCCGCTGCAAGCTTTGATTGTCTTCCTCACCGTCCACTACACCCTAAATCTTGGTGTCATCCACAAATTTGCTGATACAGGTGTCCCCTGCTTTTCGAACGTTCGCTTTACGAAACCTCACTGTTAGGAAAGACCTACATTAGTACCTTGTTTTCGCTAACAGAAGGTGTTTTCACTGTGATGAAAAAAGCAGCGCGCGATAAAAGGCAACGCAGGAAAAAAATCAGCGCTTGATAAAAAGCAGTGCGTGCCCCGAGAAGCCGCTCTCCCCTGGATTCGGAATGGTATTCTCGCCGGCATTGCTTAAGCACGTGCCTGTGAGCTGCCATTTGCAAGATGAGTTCTAAGGTATCGGAAAAGCCTGAAAGAGCTCGTAAGGGTGTTACGCTTAGCTTAAAACTAGACATAATTAAGCGTTTTGATCGTGGTGAACGAAGTAAGGACTAAGTGAGTTTGGCTTGTGGAAGCTGATGAAGACGATGTTGAAGAGGTTTTGGCATCCCATGACCAAGAACTGATGCAATTGGAAGAGGAAAGGATAACAATCGAAACCGAATGAGTAATGATAAAGTACGACTTTAATTTTGAAAGGGTACGTAGGTCCAGGGGATACTTGCAGGATGGTTTGAGTGCTTACAAAGAACTGTATGATAGAAAAATGCGCGAGGCTCAGCAGTCAACCAAGCCTTCCACATCAGCCACAGCAGACGACCAACCTCGACCTTCGACATCGAGGCGGGCAGAGATAGGAGAAGATGAGCTGCCTGCTCTAATGGAAACAGACGACAATGAGATGACACACCAGTGTCCCACCACCCCAACACCCAGGCTGCGGACAGATACTGATTCGCGGAGAATGCAGCGGTAGCCGGGAGACACATAGCACATCTTTAAGAAAAAAGCCGAAATAAACATGATAATTAATTAGGCACCACACGGCACGTAATTGTCGGCCCAGATCAGAGGCGATTGCCGATTGCATCGCCTCTGATCTGTGTCGACAATTACGTGCCGGGCGAGACCTAATTAATTAGCATGTTTATTTTGGTTTTTTTCTTAAAGATGTACTGTATGCCTCCCGGCTACCACTGTACCCCTGCATGCTTCGCGGATCGGTATCGGTTGGCGGCCTGGAGGGTGGGGGCCACTGCACCATCCAAACTCTGATGACTCAGCCTAACACACCATCATCAGTGTGCTCTGCGCTGTCCCAATTCCGGTAAGTGATACTACACTATACATACATTATTTCTACTTTATATCGGCTGTGTATTTTTACGTGTTGTTTGGTATGATTTGGCAGCTTCATAGCTTAAAGGTTACTGGAGAGCGCTTGCGCCGTGTTTTTGCCAACGGCGCGTGCATGAGATTTTTGCTACGGAGAACAGTGCAGTAATGATTGTGGAAAAGTATTTCTACTTTATATAAGCTGTGTATTTATCATATCATTCCTACTTTTACCATATGTTACTGTTATTTTAGGTTTTATATGTTATTTGGCATGATTTGGTAGGTTATTTTTGGGTCTGCGAACACTCACAAAATTTTCCCATATTAATAAATGGTAATTGCTTCTTCGCTTTACGACATTCCGGCTTACGAACCATTTCATAGGAACGCTCTACCTTCGGATAGCAGGGGAAACATGTACAGTTTATCAAATTTTCATCTAGATCATTGATATAGATGACAAATAACAATGGACCCAGCAGCGATCCCTGCAGCACATCAGTACTCTCAGGCCTCCAGGCAGAGAGGCAAGAATCTATTACCACTCCCTGGCTTATTCTGCAAAGACAATGTCTAATCCAATTTACTACCTTATTCTGAATACCAAGTGATTGAACCTTCTTGATGAAACTCCTATGTGCGATCTTGTAAAAGGCCTTGCTAAAGTCCATGTAGACAACATTATCTGCCTTGCCTTCATCAACTTTCCTGGTAACTTCCTCAAAAAAACTTTATAAGATTGGTTAGACATGACTTACCACGCACAAAGCCATGTTGACTTTCCTTAATCATTTCTTGTCTAATCAATACCTTCACATAACTTTCCCATGTTAGGCTCACTGGCCTATAATTTCCTGCCTTATTTTTAGAGCCTTTCTAAACCACAGAACAACATTAGCTATTCTCCAGTCCTCTAGCACTTCACCTGTGGCTGAGGATGTTTTAAATATCTCTGCTAGGGCCCCTGCAATTCCTGCACTAGTCTCACACAGGGTCCTGGAAAACACATTGTCAAGCCTTGGGACTTTATTCACCCTAATATGTTTCAAGACAGCAAACACCACCTCTTCTGTAAACAGTATAGGATCCAGGACCTCACTGCTGCATTGCTACACATCTGTAGACTCTCTGTCCATCTCCTGAGTAAATACAGATGCAAAAAATCAATTTGAGATTTCCCCCATCTCTTTTGGCCCCATACATAGATTAGCACTCTGATCTTCCAGAGGATCAATTTTATCCCTTGCTATCCTTTTGCTCTTAATATATCTGTAGAAGCTCTTGGGATTCTCCTTCACCTTGTCTGCTAGAGCAACCTCATGCCTTCTTTTAGCCCTCCTGGTTCCTTCTTCAGTGTTCTCTTGCATTTCTTATACTCCTCAATTACCTCATTAGTTCCTACCTGCGAAAACCTGCTATGCACCTCCTTCTTTTCCTTAACCAGGGTCTCAATATCTCTTGAAAACAAATTTCCCTAAACCTGTCATCCTTTTCTTTTATTCTGACAGGGACATACAAACTCTGTACTCTCAAATTTTCACTTGTGAAGGCCTCCCACTTACCAAGTACACCTTTGCCAGAAAACAACCTGACCCAGTCAACACTTGTCAGATCCTTTCTGATATCATCAGAATTGGTCTTTCTCCAATTTAGAACCTCAATCCAAGGTCAAGACCTATCCTTTTCCATTACTTTGAAAATAATGGCATTATGATTACCAGATGCAAAGTGTTCACGTATACAAAACTTCATCACCTGCCCTGTCTCATTCCTTAACAGGAGATCTAGTATCACACCCTCTCTATTTGGGACTTCTATGTACTGACTAAGGAAACCTTCCTGAACACAGTTGACAATCTCTTTCCCATCCAGCCTTTTAACAGTATAGGAGCCCCAGTCAATATATGGACAATTGAAATCACTTACTATCACAACCTAATTTTTTTTGCAACTGTTCTCAGTCTTTCTGTAAATGTGCTCCTCTAAATCCCATGGACTGTTTGCTGGTCTATAATATAATCCCATTAACGTGGTCATACTTTTCTTCTTCCTCAGGTCTACACATAAAGCCTCATTGGACGAGCTCTCCAGTCTGTCCTGACTGAGCTCAGCTGTGACATTTTCCCTGAATAGTAATGCCAGCCTTCTCCCTTTAATCCCTCCTGTTCTATCAAGTATAACAACGGTACCCCAAAACATTGAGCTGCTAGTCCTGCCCCTCCTACAATCAAGTCTCACTAATGGCTACAATATCATAATTCCACATACTGATCTATGCCCTAAGCTGTCTTTCCTACAATACTCCTGGCATTGACATAAATGCGTCACAGAGCATTAGTCTCACCGTGCTCGACCTTTTGATTCCTGACTGTGTCTGTACCACCCCATGCAGCACTATCAAGCATACCCAATAGGAGATTAGTTACCCCTCCAGCACCCCCCCAAGTTCAGGTGCAAACTGTCCCTCTGTACAGGTTCCTCTCTCCCTGGAAGAGGCCTAACGATTTAAAAATCTGAAGCCCTCCCTCCTACATCAACTCCTTAGCCACATGTTAAACTGTCTGCTCTCCCTATTTCTGGCCTCACTAGTATGTGACACAGTTAGCAATCCTGAGATCACAACTCTGGAGGTCCTGTCTTTTAACTTAGCACCTAACTCCCTGAACTCACTTTGCATGACCTCATCACTCTTCCTACTTATGTCATTGGCACCAATGTGGACCAGAGCCTCTAAATGCTCACCCTCACACTTAAGAATGCTGTAGGCCCTATCTAAAATGTCTCTGACCCTGGCACCCAGGAGGCAAAAAACCATGCGGGAACCTCACTCACTTCCACAGAAGCTTCTTTCTGTACCCCTAACCAACAAATCCCCTATCACTACAGTTCACCTCTTTTTACCCCTTCCCTGTTGAGCCACAGAGCCAGACTCAGTGCCAGAGACCTCACCACTGTGAATGTCCTCTGTTGGGTCATTCCCTCTCCTGCACCCCCTCCGCAACAGTATCCAAAGCGGTATATCTGTTGTTGAGAGGAACAGCCACAAGGTAACACTGCACTAGCTGCCTATCCCCTTTCTTCCTCCTGACAGTCACCCAGTTACCTGTGTCCTGTACCTTGGGTGTAACTACCACCCTGTATGTCCTGTCAATCAACCCCTCAGCCTGCCAGATGACCTGGAGTTCAGTCAGTTCCAGCACCAGCTCCTTAACACAGTCTGTTAGAAGCTGCAACTGGATGTACTTCGTACAGGACTAGTCATCAGGGACACTGGACATCACCCTGCCTTCCCACATCCCACAAGAGGAGCATTCTACTATCCTGCCTGGCATCTGCACTGCTCTAAATGCGCATTAAGAAAGAAAGAAAGAAGGAATAAATAATGAAAAAAATCTACTTAAGGCCTATGACTCTCAGAGGGGTTTCACAAGAATGATCCCAGGAATGAAAGGGTTAGCGTATGAGCAGTGCTTATTTATTTGTTTATTTATTTTATTTAGAGATACAGTGCGGAAAAGACACTGCTGGCCCTTCGAGCAACCCGATTTTACCCTAGCCAAATCACTGGACAATTTACAATGACCAATTAACCTACTAACTGGTATGTCTGGACTGTGGGACAAAAAAGGAGGATCCGGTTAAAACCCATGGATTCTACAGAACAAAGAACAGACACCTTACTGATGACACTGGAATTGAACTCTGAACTCTGAACTCTAAACTCCAATGTCCCAAGTTTTAATAGCATCACGCTAACTGCTATGTGTTTGATGGCTCTGGGCCTGTATTCACTGGAGCTCAGAAGAATGGGTGGGGGGGGGCGCGAAATCTCATTGAACCTTATCGAATATTGAAAAGCCTACATAGAGTGGAAGTGGTGAGGATGTTTCCTTTATTGAGGAAGTCTAGGACCGGAGGGCAAAACATCAGCATAGAACGATGTACGTTTAGAACAGTGGTGAGGAGGAATTTCTTTAGCCGGATGGTGGTGAATATGTGGAATTCATTCCTACAGATGGCCACGAGGCCAAGTCATTGGGTGAATTTAAAGCATAGGTTGATATGTTGGTTCTTATAGACAATAGACAATCGACAATAGGTGCAGGAGTAGGCCATTCAGCCCTTCGAGCCAGCACCACCATTCACTGTGATCATGGCTGATCTTCCACAATCAGTATCCAGTTCCTGCCTTATCCCCATAAACCTTTGATTCCGCTATCTTTAAGAGCTCGATCCATCTCTTTCTTGAAAGTATCCAGAGACTTGGCCTCCACAGCCTTCTGGGGCGGAGCATTTCATATATCCACCACTCTCTGGGTTATTAAGAGCATCAACTATTGATTACTAAGAGCATCAACTATTACGGGGAGAGGGCAGGAGAATGGGGTTGAGAAGGATTTGAGAAGGATAATAAATCAGCCATGATTGCATGGCGGAGCAGACTAGATGGGCTGAATAGCCTAATTCTGCTCCTATGTCTTATGGTCTTACATTTAAAATATAAACATCTACTTTCCCTTATTTTTCAAATTTTTATTCTCTATAAAAACATTTAATTGTTGATGCTGTGTACAGGACGCTGGTGAGGTTGATCTTGGAGTATTGTGTTTAACTGAAGTCATCCTGCTCTGGAAAAGATGTTATTAAACTGGAAAGAGAACAGAAAATATCTACAACGATATTAGCTGGACTTGAGGAATGGTATGCAAACGTTGGGCTAGCTATAACTTTATTCCTTAGAGAGTAGGATCTGAAAGGTGATCTTATAGAACGTTCTTGCTCCACTCTCAATACTTGAACACATAATCCTGGCCAGATCTCCATGTGCCAGTCCCACTGTAGTTGGATGAGTGACAGCTGCTGATGAGTCAGTGCACAGAACACCTGGTTCGAGTACCACAACGACAACTTCTCACTAACTAAAGAGCTGATTGTTGACTTCAGGAAGGGGAAGAGGGCAAATATATGCTGGTCTACACTGGAAGACTGGCAATGAAGAGACTCACAGATCAGAGAAAACCTGCAGATGCAGTCCTGCTGAAGGGTCTCGGCCAGAAACATCGACTGTACTCCTTTCCACAGATCCTGCCTGGCCGGCTGAATGAAGAGAGTTAGCAGTTTTAAATTCATAAAATAAACATATCAGACAACCTGTCTAGGCTCAGCATATAAGTGTGTCAATTTATGTATTTTCTTAGAAAATTAAGTTGCTTCAGCATGTTACCAAACACTCTCACAAACTTCCACATGTGTCCTGTTAGAAGTAATCTGACAGTTTGCTTCTTGGTCTGCTACAGCAATTCCAATGTGCAGGAAGGTGAGAAGTTGCAGAGAGTAGTGAACACAACCCAGTATATCAAGGGCATATCTCTCCTCAGCATTGGTTATATCTACACGAGGTGGTGCATCAAGAAGGCAACATCAATTATCAAATGTCCCCACCATTCAGGCTGTGTTAATATCTCACAACCTGTGATGCTGCTGCATTTCATCTGTACATACGACAATAAGTTTGACTTCTGACTTTCAAAATACTACACTCAGAGAGAGCTGCCCTTCAAATGAGAGGTAAAACCATGGTCTCTTACGCCTTGTAAAATGGATCAAAGAGATCTTACAATGTTATTTGAAGAAGAGTTGCAGAAATCTTGTCATCAATTTATGGATCACGATAACCTGCATACCACTTTCTATGGAAATACACAACCAAATGCCCATATGACACTTTTCCCAATCATTTTAACTTGGGAAACATTCGTTTAGGGACACATCCATGTCTTAAATAGAACAATGACTGCAGGCTAGACTGAGACAGCATGGCGGAATTACTACCCTCAAGAGCATTTGTAAACCAACAATCTAAGAATTTTGTGGCTACACTTCCCACTGACCAATTTTATTTTTAGTTCTTGACTATCAATTTAATTGAAACTCAAAGCTACTTGTGGAGGGATTTGAACTCCAGTCCCTTGGATTACCGGTCCCCAAAGTTGCGAAATACGTAAAGGAAAGGCAAGTTCTATTTATTCATTTGCATATTCTGGTGAACATTTCTTGACGTGGGAGCATTAGTTCATTTCAATATAATTCTTTGTGTCGCTAGCTCACAATAATGGTCAGAAAGTACTTGGCTCCATCAAAGCTTTGCACCGTGCTGCGTTTGCTGATGACAGGATAGTATTGAGCACATCTTGCCAAATGCTTATGGCACTCTCCCCCGTCACCATCAGTATGTGTCCTTGTTTCACTCCGAGCACTAGCCAATATTTCCTCATGTAAGTAAAGTAATGCTTAACAAGCATTGTGACTTGGTGACTGAAATTGGACTTTTATAGCCGTTAGGTTACAATGAAATCCGAGACAAGAGAGAAAAAGTTCTTGAGGACGCTCTATAGGATACTGGAGGTGAGAGGGGAAAGGCTTAAAGTTGATGTGCAGAGCGAGTTATTTTTATACACAGTGAGCGTTAAGTGTCTGTATCAAGGTACTATGGATAATGGTGAAAACAGATATTTAAGAGGCTTTTAAGTAGACATGTGATTATTCAGGAAGTGGAGGTATATGGGCCATGTACAGTCAGAAGAGACTTAGTTAACTTCGGCATAATTTTCAGTCCAAACATTGTGGGCTGCAAGGCCTGTTTCTGTTCCGTACTGTTCTATATTCTCTGAATACTTCTGTGAAACTTGTAATTGGATGCCAATTTTCACACTGATTATGAGCGTGTTGGTTGAAAATGTTCATTTCTCTCCAGTTTGTTGTGAAGCATCAGGGACCTAAGACCCCAAGATAGTCAAATTACTGCTGTGAACTTTGGGGAAACAAAGGTCCAAGCTAAACACTTATTCTTGCCATAATTATTGCTTCAATTGACAGCTGCTCCATAACATGTGAAACCTGGGATGGGGGTGGGGGCGCGGAATAGAACACGAAGCTGTGATACACAAGAGCTTTTTAATGAATAGCTCTTTTCACAACTCACTTTCAGTGAAATCCTTTCTTTGCCTTCTGGTGTGAGACTCAAAAGTACAAAATGTGCTAGGTTCATCTGGAATGTACCTTCTGGGAGTGTGAATGGTCACTCTCTAATTTACATTCATCGTCAGACTCATGCGCAATATTATATCTCACCTCTGCCATGGCCAGCTGAGTCAGTCAACAATGGCACATACTCCTTTCCATCTGAATTTAATACATGGATAACAGCATAGAGTCAGAGAACACAGAAACAGGCCCTTTGTCCCATCTAGTCCATGCCGAACTGTTGTACCGCCTAGTCCTATTGATCAGCACCTGGACTATAGTCCTCCATAACCTTCCCCGAAATGTACTTATCAAAACTTCTCTAAAATGTTGAAGTCGAACCTGCATCCATTGCTTCTGCTGGCAGCTCATTCCCCATTCGCCTTACTCTCTGAGTGAAGATATGGCCTCTTAGGTTTGATTTAAATATTTCACTCTTCATCCTTAACCTTTGACCTCTTGTTCTAGTCTGACCCAACATCAGTGTTTACATTTACCCTATCTTTACCCCTCATAATTTTGTATATCTCTATCAAATTTCTCCCCATTCTCCTATGCTCCAGGGAATGAAGCTCCTAACTTTTTAAACCTTTTCCTATAACTCAGGTCCTGGCAATGTCCTTGTAAATTTTTGCTGTATTCTTTCAAAGTTATTGGTGTATTTCCTGTAGGTAGGTGACTAGAACTGCACACAATACTCCAAATTGTCCTCACCAATGTCTTATACAACTTCAACATAACATCCCAACTCCTGATTTACAAAGGCCAATGTGCCAAAGCTCTCTTTATATATCTATTTATCTGTGATGACAATTTCAAGGAATTATGGATCTGTTTTCCCAGATCCCTTTGTTCTGCTGCAATCCTCAGTGCTCTACCATTCACCGTACAAGTCCTACCCTGGTTCATCCTCTCAAAGTGCAATACCTCATGCTTGTCTGTATTAAATCCCATCTGCCATTTTTCAGTTCATTTTTCCAGCTGGACCAGTCCTCCTGCAAGTTTTGATAGCTTCCTCATTGTCTAATAAGACCCATCTGCAAATTTACTGATGCAGTTTACAACATCATCATCCAGATCCTTAATAGGGATGGCAAACTACAATTGACCCAGCATCAAACCCTGAGGCCCACTACTAGTCACAGGTCTCCAGTCAGAGAGGCAACCATCTACAAACACTCTCTGGCTTCTCCCACTAAGCTAATGTTGAATCCGAGTTACTACTTCATCCTCGATGCCAAGCAACTGAAACTTCTGGACCAGCCTCCCATGTGGGATTTTGTCAAAGGCCTTGCTAATGTCCACTGCTATTCTTTCTTCAACAGGTAACCTTCTCCAAAAACCCTATAAGATTAGTTAGACACAACCTGATATGCACAAGGTCACGTCCCTATTTAGGCCCTGTCTATCCAAATATTTAGGTATCCTTTCCCTGAGAATACCTTCCAATAACTTACCCACTACCGACAACAAATTTAACCGTCTATAATTTCCCAGCTTAACCTTAAAGCCTTCTCCGATAATGGAACATTTCTGATCTTCCAGTCCTCTGGCACCTCACCTGTGGTTGAGGACATTTTAAATACCCCTGCCAGGGTCCCTGCAATTCTTGCAACAAGGTTTCCACAAGGTGCAAGGAGACACCTTGTCATGCCTTGAGAACCTAGCCACTTTAACACTCACAACACGCTGGAGGAACTCAGCAGGTCAGGCAGCATCCGTGAAAACGATGAGTCGACGTTTTGGGCCAGAACCCTTCGTCAGGACTGTAGAGGGAAGGGGCAGAGGCCCTATAAAGAAGGTGAGGGAAGGGTGGCAAGGAGAAGGCTGGTAGGTGCCAGGTGAAAAACCAGTAAGGGGAAAGATAAAGCAGTGGGGGAGGGGAAACAGGGAGGGGATAGGCAGGGAAGGTGAAGAAGGAATAGGGGAAAGCACAATGGGTAGCAGAAGGAGACGGAACAATGAGGGAGGTGATAGGCAGCGGGGGGAGGGGCAGAGTGAAACTGGGATGGGAGAAGGGAGGGGGAGAGAATTACCAGAAGTTGGAGAATTCAATGTTCATACTAAGGGACTGGAGGCATCCCAGAAGGTATATGAGGTGTTGGCCACTTTAATTTGTCTCAGGACAGCAAGCACCACCTCTACTGTAATCCGGATACAGTCTATGACCTCATTACAGTTTAACCTCAGTTTTATAGACTTGACTGTTTCTCGAGTACAGGCAGGTGCAAAAAATCTATTTTAGTTCTTCTCCATATGTTTTCGGTCTGTGAATAATTTGACAACACTGACCTACAAGTGGATTAATTTGTTCCTTGATATCCTTTTACTCCTCATATATATGTAGAAGCCCTTGGGATTCCCCTTCACCTCGTTTGCCAGAGCTATCTTGAGCTTTCTTTTAGCTCTCCTGATTTCCTTCTTAAGTGTTCACTTGCATTTCTTAAATTCCTCAAGCGCCTCATTTGGCCCTTGCTGCCTGTACCTGCTATGCACCTACTTCTTCTTATCCAAGGTCTTAACACTCCTTGAAATCCAAGCTATCCTAAACCTTGCCTGTTGGTCTGACAAGAACCTGCAAACGCTGTACTCCCAAAATTTCATTATTGAAGACGTCCACTTACCAAGCATCCTTTTGCCAGAAAATAACCTATCCCAAATGCACACCTGCCAGATCTTACCTGATGCAATCAAAACTGACTTTTCTCCCATTTAGAATTGTAACACAAGGAGTGGTCCTACCCTTCTCCATAATTATCTTGAAACCAATTGAATCATGATAACTAAATCCAAAGTGTTCCCCTACATACACTTGCATCACTGAGTTGTCTCATTCCCAATTAGGATATCCAGTATCACACTCTCTCTTGCTGGGACCTCTATATATTGATGAAAGAAATGTTGCTGAAAAACATTGACAAACTCTGTCCTATCCAGTCCTTTACAGTATGGGAGTCCTATCTGATATGTGGAAAGTTAAAATCATCTAATATCACAGCCTTATTTTTCCTGCAGCTGTATGCTACCTCTCTACAAATTTGCTCCTCTAAGTCCCACTGGCTATTAGGTGCTCTATAATATAATCCCGGTGATACAAATACTGCCTATAATGTTTCTGCATGTACAGTACTTGGTGCACAGAATGGGCTTTTCTGTGGTCTCAACTGAATATTACATAGCATTTACTTCAGTGCATCTCCAGACAGCGATGGCAATCTTGGCACAGGTCTGAAGCATGCCCAGCAGATGTTGAAAGTAACTGAGGCAGAATGTGTCCTACTGTGCTCTTGCATCAGTGCCAGAGCTGCTTTGTGACTCACATACTGCTCATGTTCTGTGATCATTCAACCATTAATGCTGCTTTTGATGATGTTTATCACCATTTTTAATTGCAAGAATACAGCAAGGTCATCTTGTAGGTCAAAGTAAGATGTCCAGATCTTCCCGCCCATGTTCAGAGTGGAGAGGTATTCCACACTTTACCGAGTTTCTGAAGCGTGTTTGCAGAAAAGTTTTGAACAGTGATGTGGTCCTAACTTGCAGTGTCACAGAGTCATACAGCATGGAGACATGCCGTTCGGCCCAACTCATCCGTGCAACATTTTTCTTCTGCGAGCTGGTCCCATCTTTGGCCCATGGCCCGCTCCTATCCATGTCCTATCTAAATGGCTTTGAAATGTTGCTGATCTGCCTGCCTCAACTACTAGTTCTGGCAGCTCATTCCAAATACACACTGCCCACTGTGTGGAGAAGCTGCCCTGGTGTCCATTTTAAATCTCTCAATCTTATGCCCTCTTGTGTTAGCACCTCCTCCCTCGGGAAAGGACTATGTGCTTTCACCCTGACTATCCCCCTCATGATCTATACAGTTCTCCTATCAGATAACTCTCAATCTCCTTCATCCCAGGGAGCAAACTCCTAGTCTGTGCAACTTCTCCTTGCAGCTCAGGCCCCCAGTTCTAGGCAACATCTTGGTCGTTTCTTTCAGTACGCATTCTAATTCAATAACATCCTACTTACATCAGGTTGACCAAAACTGTACACAAGATTCCAAGTGCAGCCTCATCAATGTCTTGCGTAACAGCAACGAAATTTCCTAACTCCGATACTCAATGCCCTGACTGATGAAGACCAGCATGCCAAACATCTTCCCCACCTAGCTGCCTGTGACACTGCTTTCAGTGAACTATGCATTTGGACATCTCAATCTTCTTTTGGGAATACTCCCCAGGGCCTTAACTTTCACTGTATTTTTCCTATACTGGTATGATCTCCAAAAATGCAACACCCACATTTATCTCAACCTAGGTACCTAGCTGTTGCAAATTCATATTGACCTTTCACTGACTTGGGTCAATTGCCATGGAGGTCTAATAGCAAATATGATAAATGAGACTAATATAGATAAGAACACTTATTGGCATGGAGGTAGCAGAGTAACAGACATTTTTATGCCGTAAGACTCAATTACTCTATAAAAATGAGAGCAAATATGGCAGTGATACAGATCAGACACAAGATCTTGAGATGGATATTCACTTTCTAGGGCCCAAAGGACTTATTACTGACCTCAGCTTTCTAGCACATACAGCATAACCTTTCCAAAGGGTCAGAGCTGTTTGTAACAAAGTTAAACTTCTAACCAATATCCCTTGCTTGACCTCCTGTTGTAAACAAGAACCAGTCTTCAGTTCTCAATGTAAATTGAAAGCAATGATCAGCCTGAAGTTAAAAGGAGAGCTTTGCAAGCAACCAGTGCTACCTGCAGAGCACAGGTTTCCGACCCACAGCAGTAGATTGGCTGCACAAGAAAAATAGGTTTGCAAAGTGATGTAACCATGAGACATTCTCATCTGCATCAGCAAAACGTGAGGCAATAGGGTTATGTTAATTGGCCTGCAGCAAACAAGACAACACAGGCTAAATTATTTAGTTCAAGAAAGACTGCTGGCCAGACTAATTTTGTCACTTATCACATCAAAGTTAGTCATAGGTATAGCTGATTAATCAATAGTTGGGATATTTGTGTACTCAGAGAATGTGTTATAGAATGAATTTTGGGTATCTGGGATCTCTGTGCGAACTAACTTTTCCTATCTGAAAAGCACCACATACAAATAATGTCAACTCGTAGCAAATGTTAAGAAGAATTGAGGATTGTTAGGAATGACAAGGAGAATGAAAGAAAGATGGGGTTTCGGAAGGAAGAACTAGAATGCATTATTCAAGCTTCAATTGCTGTGACAGATAACTCATTTGTCTGAAACTTGATGGTATGTTCTTTTAGTTCGTAGGGATGAAACCTGTGTTTCAAAATCATTTAGGTTTATAAATCTTTTAGAATTCAGAAACATTGCATAGATCAGAAATCCTCTGTGTTTTAAATGTCTGTTAAGAATTATTTGTCTAAATTCAAACATATAGCATTAAAAATAAAATAAACTATTTTTGAACTACTTTGTTTTCTGGAAGTATCTCCTCCTTGGTAGGGAGTAGAGACCGACCACTCAAGCAGTGGATTTTAGCAGCTAGGCCTTGCTGCAGAGAGTAGACAGGAAAGTAAGTTAGCCTTTGAAGAGTAGGTTGATACAGTATAACCTCTTATAATGAGGTTATCTGTAGATACCTATATTAGCTAGAGCTTAAAACCTCCCTTTGAGTTTAGGGCTTTGCATACTATGAACCCCATACCATCACAACTTGTCACTTAGAAATTGGAAGACATTAATCTCATTTTACTCTGAGCCAGGAAAACACATTCCAATTTTTGCTTCTGAGTATGCATATTTATTTTTACTTGATGCAATACCATTGTCAGGATATTGGATAAGGACCACCATGCAAAGTGACTTTGACACCCTTAATTCATATAAAGACTGATATTCTTATCAAGTGCAAGGTAGAAAAAGGTAAGCATTCAGTAAATTATACGGTTCGACTCCAAATGGGGAGTTGTCTTTGACCTGCGGCCAAAGCATCAGACTGGCATATTCCTCAACTTTTTCCCAATTGCTAGCATACTAGTGAGTCAGGAAGGCTGATCTCCATAACCAAATGGCTATTCTACCTCACTGAGGTGCACAGTTTCATACCAGAAACAGCCACTATATGGGAATAGCTGAGAAATCTGCCAGTCATATGCATTGACCACAAGTCAAATATAACACCCTACTGGGATTTCAATCCATATAACTTATTCTATTCTTGCCTTTTCTACCTTGTAGATGGTAGGAATCTTTCTCTTCATATAAGTGCAGGGTTATGACACTTAAATCCCATCACATTTATTATATAATTTACAGTCAAAATGCCATCTAGCACAGAAACAGGCGCTTTGACCTGCAGAGTCCATGCTGACCATCAAGGACCCCTTTATAATAATTCTACGCTAACCTTGTTTTATTTTCCTCACAGTCCCCTTTATTCCTCCAAGATACAATCATGCATCTATGCAATAGAAGCAATTTATCATGACCAATTCATCTACCAGACTTTGGGACACGGGAAGAACCTGGAGCACCTCGAAGAAGATCATGCTGTCATAAGGAAAATACAAATTCCACAGGGACAACATGTATATACAGAAATGTGCCAGAGAAGGTCAGCAAAATCATGAAGGATCCCTCCCACCCTGCTTATGGACTGTTTGTCCCACTCCCATCAGGGAAGAGGTTATGTAGCATCCACACCAGAACCACTAGACTTAAAAACAGCTACTTCCGTAAGCCGTCAGGCTGATCAACATCCCCACCCATTAACCCACCCACCACTGCTATATAAGTGTCACTCTATGTACATACAATCAGTCTATGCATAAAACAGTTACTTGTACATTGTGATTTATAGATTTGCTTTTATATTTATATTTATTGTATTTTAATTGTGTCCTTTATGCTTATTGTGTTTCTTATGCTGCATCAGATCCGGAGTAACAATCATTTTGTTCTCCTTTACACTCATGTCCAGAAGAATAACAGTAAAGAATATTGAATCTTGAACCAAAGGTTAGGACTGAGCACAGATTCCTGAGGCTGTAAACAGTGGCTTCATGAGCAGCACCAGGCTGCTGGACTTCTTCATAAGGAAGTAACATCTTTATGCAGGAGGGTTTTTAAATTATTGCAAATAGTAAATTTAAGAAATGAAAACTTTACCATAACGTTAAGTGAAATCAATGTTTATAGTGGTAGAAGCGACCCTTCACAGGTCATGGGAAGCATCAACAATCCTTAAATAATCAGAAGCCTTTTGCCAAAAACGGTAGAAACATCGAGTTCCAGCTAATGTTGCCATTGCTGTGTTTTGAAAGAGTGGTTTTTTAATACTATAATGAAGAGTGGAATATCTGAAACACACTTATCAACAGTATTCTTCATTAACAATATAGAATGGAAGTGGGAGCAGTTAATAAATGTGGCTGAATGTAAAAATAAAGGTAATGGGATGCAAATCTCACTGGTAAAAATATACTATTTAATCACCCATGAGAAAGTGATGATGAGCTAGATGTTTGAAATACCGAAGTCCTTCTGCTCAAGGTACTCTGAATAATATCAAGGAATAATACGTGCTGAAAATGAAAGGGTTAAGCATGAAGAGCATTTGCGACTTCTATAATTCTGAAAGCCAAACAGATGTTATGCAGAAAACAAAAGAAGTCCCTTTCATGTTAATGAACCTCCAAGAAGACCGCTACATTGTTGTGGTTTGGAGGTTTGCGTGACTCAATGACCCAGAGAGCTGTGCTGGCTGGACTCGGGGGCTTTCTGCTTCGGGGTACCCATGCCAAACAGGTCAAAAGGGTAGAGGACAGATGAAGAGTGGTCCATCAGTCCTCCAGGTTCTGGAGTTCAGCTCAGGGCTAACAAAACTGACTGGTAAAAAAAAATCTATTGCAAAAAGAGCAATGACGAATCCTATATCTGAGTGCAACAGTATTCCCGAGTCTCCATCCGGGACTTGCATGGCTGACAGTAGTGAAGACCAACAGGAAGCTACTAACACGATAAAGGAAGCCCTGAACACTGCCAGAGACAGAGGACCGTCATTGCTGCCCTAAATGCCAGTGGCTCAACAGGCAGTAAGCAAGTAAGTCATGTTAATAAAGAGGAAAGTTAACAACACTCCTCTACTTATTTGAGATTCTGTATCACCTTGATTGGACTGGTCTCAGTCAAACCTCTTCCACTGAGTGGAAGATTAGTTATTATAGCTGCAGCCAAGCGATCTTATTAGAGAGACAAAGAAAATGGGAATGAAAAATAGATACATGGGTGCACTGCAGAAGCAGAAAATCATGAGAACCTCACATCCATGACATCTCTCATGCCCAAAGCATTTCATGAAAATCAACTACAATTGAAGTAATTGACACGGACAAAAGCAGCAGCTAATTTTGCACACAGCAAAATCCTAACAGCACTGAGATGAAAGGCTAATTAAGGTGATGGTGCAGATTGAGTAGAGGTTATTGCCCTGGACAAAATGACTGCCTGCTCCATTTTGGACACGGCCAGGGGGTCTTTTGCACTTCCCTTGCTGGCAAACATGTTATTAGCTTGGATTTTAGTGTTCAGCAACTACTAAAGCTCAATACAATACGTGAATGTAGAAGTATCCAGTTTCATAGCAAAAACATTCCACCTTTTCCTTCCCAACCTACGAAAAATACAAAAAAAATGTAGTGCTAGGGGACGTGAACCTATTAAAACAAAACTGCAAAACTGCATTAAACAAACAGTGGAAGGGTATTCTGAATAAGATTTCATTATGTCTTAACATACTTTACAGTGAATAGTTAAAATGCTGAGCACTTTTGCAATAATTTCCACAAACAATTCAAGAAATAAAAACAGGTTTGAGTTTGTGAGCTTAGGTTGTGGACAAATTTTGACAAGACGTTCTTCTTTGTAGTATTATTTCTATCAGCTGAAAGGTTAAGTGAGCCTTTCTTTTATGTATCATCCAAAACAGGGTAACTAAGATTGTGCAGCACTCCCTCAGTATTGCATTTAAAATATTTGTTTCCTCTGTGGGAGCTCATCGTCATTAAGCCAAGGAGGATGTCTAAGACAAGGCTCGAGTGACTATACCAATGCATGATTCAACTACTTGTTCAATATATGTTCTCTCATGACAAGGGAGGAGGCCCTTTTGCCCACTGTGAGTCATTGCTGGCTTACAGAGCAAACTCATCAGTTCCATTCTCTATTTATTTCCTCTATTGGATATCATTCTGGTTGATTATATTTTGTTCACTTGCATGCAGATAGCAAGAGTGTCCAAAAGCGGGATTCACAAATTATATCACTTCTCCCATCTTCTGCTATCTTATTGTCCTCCTTCAACTAAAAAAAACTACAATTGAAACCCTTGTACAAGCTCGTTGAAAAAGAAAAGCAATTTTTCTTTATCTCCCACCGCACCCCACATTGATTCTCCTGCCACCCACTGACACAAGGGACAATTTACAGGAGGCAACTAACCGACCAACCAAGGCATCTTTTGAACGTGGGAGGAAGCCCATGGGGTCATAGGAAGGACATGTAAACTCCACTCAGGCAGCACCAGAGGTCAGGGTTGAACCTGGACAGCTAGAGCGGTGAGCAGCAGCACTACCCGCTGTACTACTACAAAATGTTATGCTAATACATGTGAGGCAAAGCTAACATATTCTGATTATTGCAGTGTGAGCATCTCACCAAACTACTGAACAAAGTAAATAGAGGTCTTGCATATTAACAAATACTTAACAACTCTGGTGGGTGAATGGTGAGCATTTATATATAAAATGGTAAACAGGGTATAGAATAATGTCAGTGGTCCAGATGGTTCTGCTAAATGACAATCCAAGTAGGACATCGTATCTGGTGTACATATTGGTCATAGAACAAGTTGGCAAAATGTTGATGGCATTGAAGACTTGGTGTTTTGCTTTGTAAATAATTTTGTCCAATAATGAATACTCTCTGTGGCTTTATTATTTGCAAGAAAGGGACTTCCTTGATTGTTGGTGTCTTACTGTGGAAAGATGATCAATCAACTCTGTCGTTAATATTACAAGGTCAATTTGTGAAATGAGCATCGAGGCTGCCCTCACATGGAGTGGCCTTCCAATCCCATTTCCATGTGAAGGCAGCCACGATGTTTAGATATTTGGTCAGCTGATGTCTGCACATAAAACTGCTATTATTTATAAAATTTCTTGTGTTGACAAGAATGAGATTAAGAGCACAGAATAGGACAGCACGGTACAGGCCCTTTGGTCCACGATGTTGTGCCAAACTTTTAACCAACTCAAAGATCAGCCTAACCCTTCCTTCTCACATAGTCTTCCACTTTTCTTTCATCTACGTAACATATCCAAGAGTGTCTTAAATGTCCCTATTGTATCTGCCTCAACCACCATCTCCGGCAGTGCATTCCATGCAGTCACCACTCTCTGTGTAGAAAAACTATCCATGACATCCCTCCCTATGCTTTCCTCCAATTAACTTAAAGTCATGACTTCTCACATTAGCAATTGCTGCTTTGGGATAATGGTGTTGGCTGTCCATTCTGTCTATGAATCTTATTATATTATACACCTCTATCAAATCATCTCTCATCATCCTTCAGTCTAAACAGAAAAACATGAGTTTACTCAAACTTTTCTAATAAGAAATGGTCTCTAATCTAGGCAGCATCCTGGTAACTCTCCTCTGCAGCCTCTCTAAAGTTATCACTCCCTTCCTATAATGAGGTGAACAGAACTAAGCTCAATACTCCAAGTGTGGTCTAACCAGAGATTTATAAAGGTGCAACATTTCCTCACAGTTCTTGAACTCAATCCCCAGACAAATAAAGACTATGGGTCTTCTTTATCACCCTATCAACTAGCATGGCAACTTTGAGGGATCTAGGGACATGGACCTCAAGAAACCTCTTTTCTCCACACTGCTAAGAATCCTGCCATTAATCTTGCATTTCACCTTCAAGTTCGACCTTCTAAAGTGTATCATTTCATACTTTTCTGGATTAAACCCCATTTGCCACTTCTCAGCCCAGCTCTGCATCCTATCAGTGTCCTGTTGTAACCTACAACGACCTTCGTGTCATCTGCAAATTTACTCACCCACCTTTCCATTTCCTCATCAAAGTTATTTATAATAATCACTCAGATCAGGGGGCCCAGAACTGATCGCTATGGAACACCACTAGTCACAGATGTCCAGGCAGAATAAGCTCCATCTATTATCACCCCCTGCCTTCTGTAGGGAAGCCTATTCTGGATGCACACAGGCAAGTTTCTCTGGATCCTATGCCTCCTGACTTTCTGAATCAGCGCACCATGGGAAACCTTGTCGAACACCTTAATAAAATCCATATACACCACATCCACTATTCTGCCTTCATCAATTTGTTTTGTCAATTCCTCAAACATTTCAATCAGGCTCATGAGGCACGGCCCTAAGCCTCACACCACCATGTTTACTTACTACCCCTGGTCACTGTCTTTGAAATGCTCAGTCACCAAGAAATCTGTCAGCTGACCAGATTCATTGTCTACTACTAGATTCAGTATGGACATTCATCTGGTCGGCCTGTCTATATACTGTGTCAGGAATCTTTCATGAACACACTTAACACTTCTTGGACTAAGTAGGTGCCAATCAATATCAGGGAAATTTAAGTCACCTATAACAAAAACTGTTATTTTTTTTTGCACCTTTCCAATATCTTGATCCTGATTTACTCCTCAGTATCTCTGTTGCTAGTGGGGAATCTATAGAATATTCTTAATAGAATGATTGTTCTTTTCCTGTTTCCGACTTGCATCCACACAGACACAGTAGACGATCCCTTCTCAATGTCCTCAATTTTTGCAGCTGTGATACTATCCCTGATTAGCAATACCACTTCCCAACCTCTTTTAACTTCATCCCTGTCCTTTCTGAAACATCTAAACCTCAAAAAATCCTGCAGTCATTTCTGCCCTTGTGACAGACAAGCCTCTGTCATGGCCACATGACGTAGTTCCATAAACTGATCCATGCTACAAGTTTTATCACCTTTGTTCATGCAGAGCATGGTTGGATGGATTGGAAGTGCTGGTGTTCTTATGTACTTCTAAACTAATCCTTCTAGATGGTGGAGGCTATGGCTTGCAAACAAATGGCCAGCACTGTAATTTTGCTGCTGTTTTCTGATGTGTAGGAGACTTAGCATTAAATCATTTGGGTATGCATGGCTAGAAGGTTAGTGGAGCTCATACAGAGCATGACTAGCCAAAGTGCATACAAAAGGCACATTGCTGAATAATTCTATTGGGGCTATGACTGTATCTGTTTGGCAGAGAGTCATGGGGTGGGGTAGTGTTGGAAAGTATGTCCAATATAGGAGATTATGGACTGATTGCTGTTCATTGGCCAGTGATTAGAAGGTTGAGGGCTGGCAGATTGCTTAGGGATTCAGGGAGTCATTGGTAGGGTCAGGAAATAGGATAGTGGGCAAAAATGGAAGCTATTTTGGTCAGGAAATCAGTTTTTGGGGGAAGGACTAAAATCAAGCTGGGATCACATTGTGTGTTAGTGATTGTCATGGGTGGAGGCTGCTCCTGAAGAGAAAGAGGGAGATATCAGTGGCAGAATCTTTGGGCTGGCACCTGCCCACAAGAACCATGCTGACATGCTTCTGCACGTATGGCTCAATTCTTTAGCAGACCATGAATAAAAGCTGAAAATAGTACTCCACAGTAATGGACATGCTCCAGCTCCTCTCTGCTTTAATGTATTGAATGTAGACATTTCAGAAGAAAAATTGTAGTTTGTAAAGCTCACAGTAAGTCCCTGATTTTCCCTTAAGTATTAGTTTACTTTATGATTGAATAGGGAGACACAAAAAATATAGGACACCGTAGTACAATTTCGAGGCACCACTCTCTTCATTTAGTAAAAAGATTGAAGGAAAACCACTTTTATTAAGAGCTTGTGCAAGAGTTTTGACTGTTCTTTTCGAGTTGAAGGGGGTGGTGAGATAGTTGGTGGGTAGTGAGATGGTCGAGGAGAATGGTGAGATGGTCGAAGGGGGTGGTGAGATGGATGAAGGGGGTGGTGACATGGTCAAAACGAGGGTTGAGTTGGGTGAAGGGGGTGGTGAGGTGGTTAAAGATGGTAGTGAGATAGTCAAAGGGGGTGATGAGTTGGGTGAAGGGAGCGATGAGATGGTCGAAGGGGGTGGTGAAATGGTTGAAGGGGTGGTGAGATGGTTAAAAGGGGTAATAATATGGTTGAACGGGGTACTGAGATGGTCGAAGGGGGTGCTGAAATGGGTGAAGGGGTGGTGAGATGGCCGAAAGGGATGGTAAGATGGGTGAAGGGGGTGGTGAGATGGGTGAAGGGGGTGGTGAGATGGTCGAAGGGGGTGATGAGATGGGTGAAGGGGGGGGTTGAGATGGGTGAAGCGGTGATGAGATGGGTGAAGGGGGTTGAGATGGGTGAAGGGGTAGTGAGATGGGTGAAGGGGTAGTGAGATGGGTGAAGGAGGTGATGAGATGGGTGAAGGGGGGTTGAGATGGGTGAAGGGGTAGTGAGATGGGTGAAGGAGGTGGTGAGATGGGTGAAGGTGTGGTGAGATGGGTGAAGGGTAGTGAGATGGGTGAGGGATGTAGTGAGATGGGTAAAGGGGGTGGTGAGATGGGTGAAGGAGGTAGTGAGATGGATGAAGGGGTGGTGAGATGGGTGAAGGGGGTGGTGAGATGGGTGAAGGGGGTGGTGAGATGGGTGAAGGGGTGGTGAGATGGGTGAAGGAGGTAGTGAGATGGGTGAAGGGGTGGTGAGATGGGTGAAGGGGTGGTGAGATGGGTGAAGGAGGTGGTGAGATGGGTGAAGGGGTGGTGAGATGGGTGAAGGAGGTGGTGAGATGGGTGAAGGGATGGTGAGATGGGTGAAGGGGTGATGAGATGGGTGAAGGGTAGTGAGATGGGTGAAGGAGGTAGTGAGATGGGTGAAGGGGTGGTGAGATGGGTGAAGGGGGTGGTGAGATGGGTGAAGGGGTGGTGAGATGGGTGAAGGGTAGTGAGATGGGTGAAGAAGGTAGTGAGATGGGTGAAGGGGTCGTGAGATGGGTGAAGGGGTGGTAAGATGGTTGAAAGGGGTAATAATATGGTCGAAGAGGGTAGTGAGATGGTCGAAGAGGAGGGAGGGTGAGATGGAGGTGAAGGTGGGGGTGAGATGCAAAAGAGGTGGTGAGATGGTTGAAGAGGGGAGAAGTCACATAATTTGTGCATCCAGCTTTTGGATATTCTTGCTGATTGCACGCAAGTGAATAATGTGCGTCAGTGAGAACAATGCCCTCTAAAGTCAAAAGCACAAAATATTGAATGCGACAACTCTCAGGACTTAATCACAATGCAATGAGCTGAAACAAGCTTGACATATTAAGATAGCTCTGTAAGGGGAAGAGATTAGTAGGCAGATAGAGGAAAAGGTCAACGCTGTGCTCAAAGCTACTTTGAAGGAATGCAACATCCACTTCATCTCCTGGGAATCCATTACTACTCAAATTGGAGAAGGGGCATTCACAATTGTGTCAAGAACATCTTGGCAGAGAACACAGAAGCCGCAAGTAAGTAACAAAAGGAGTGCACCTTCTCACAAAACTCCATCCTCACTAGATAGATCATGCCCTTATCAGCAGAAGAGTCTTAATTTCTCAGAAGCCAGGACATGATGCACAAAACTATAGTGGAAGCAAATCACTTTTGATCCCAAGAATTAATGAACTAATGAATTAATTAAGCTGAGACAATGATATTCCTAATGAGTTCCAGTTCATGTGTATAGACATACGAGTAACCACAGAGAGAGACATGCTAGGCTCAGGACCTAAGATGCTTTCTATTTCAGTCCGAAGTCATCCCTCAATGACAATACCAGTCCCAGATAACGCAACTGTACAAACAGGTTTATTGCAAGCACTTAGTCTCCATGGACTGAGGACCGGAAAATCCTGGAAGACTCATTGCAGCTGTTATTGAGCAGCATTAAGTCCAGGGCAACATTCCATATAAAAATATTTAAGATAATTAGTGGTGCCACTAAGACTAGAAAAAAAACACACACATTTAATTATTTTTCACTGGAACACATTCAATCATAATAGCCAAAACAGCACTGCTTTGGAGTGTAATAGTTACTATTGCTTTTGTTATAATTCAGATCAACCATTGCATCTTTGCCAACACATCAGAACAAAGAACAAGAGGGTAAAAATAATTAGAAGTTTGTCATTTTAATCAGACTAAAAATGCTCCGGTTATTACATAGAAAACAAAAGAAAAATAAGCCATGTGACTTGAACCAGTATCTGCAAGCATTTGTGACAGCTCCCTCCCCTTTCTCGATCTCTCTATCGCCATGTCAGGAAGAAACTATTGACAGACATCTTTTCTAAACCTACCAATTCACACCTTTATTTTGACTGTACTTCTTCGCACCCTGTCTCCTCTAAAACTGATATTCCCTTTTCTCAGTTCCTTTGCCTCTACTGCATCTGTCCCTAGGATGAGGCTCTCCTTTCCAGGACATCTGATATGTCCTCCTTCTTCAGAGAACAGTCTTTCCTTCCTCCACCATTGATGCTGCCCTCACTCACATCTCCTCCACTTCCCAAACATCCACACTCACATCTTCCCATCGCTTTAACAGTGTTAGAGTTCCTTTTGTCCTCACCCCATGAGATTCCACATCCAACACATCATTACCTGCAACTTTTGCCTTTTCCAAAGGGACCCTGGCACCCAACATATCTTTACCTCCCCTGCACCCAGCTCTCTGCACTTTCTGCAGGGATTCCCTTGTCCATTAGTCCCTCCCAACTAATCACCCTCCAGGCCTTTATCCCTGCAAGGGGTCAAAGGGCTACAGCTGCCCATTTACCTCCATTCAGGGTCTCAAACAGTCCTTCCAGGTGAGGCAACACTTCACCTGTGAATCTGCTGGGGACATCTATTATGTCCAGTGCATCCAAATTGGCTTCCTATACATTGGTGAAACCCATCATAAATTGGGGAACTGCTTCGGTGCGCACCTCTGATCCAGCTGCCAAAAGCAGGAATTCCCAGTGGCCCAATTCCCAGTACGTATTAATTCTGCTTCCCACTCCCATTCTGACATTTGGTCCACAGCTTCCTCTTGTGCCACAGTGAGGTCACCCTCTGGGTGGAGGAGCAACACCTTATATTCTGTCTGGGTAGCCTTCAACCTGATGGCATGATTTCTCCTTCTGATAAAAAAAATCCCTGCCCTTCCCCTCTTCTCTGTTCTGGCCCTTTACCTCTTCTCACCTGCCTATCTCCTCCACTGGGTCCTCTCCTCCTTCCCTTTCTCCAATGGTCCACTCTCCTCTCCAGCACTTTTCCTTTCCTACCTGCCTGGCTTCACCAATCACCTTCACCTTCTTCTCCTTTTTATTCTGTCATCTTCCCCTTTCCTTTCTAATCCTGAAGGAGGATCTCTGCCCGAAACATTGACTGTTCATTCATTTCCATAGATGCTGCCTGACCTGCTGAGTTCCTCCAGCATTTTGCATGCGTTACTTTGGATTTCCAGCATCAGCAGAATTTCTTCTGTTTATGATCTGCTACTATTTATGTTTTCCTCAAACAACCTCTGATTATTCCTGATCCAAATTTATCTGTACAGTCATCTGTATAGTTCATTATTCATCTGTCCCATTCATGTATCCACATAGTTTGCCTTAGCTACTCCCTGAGGAAGCTAGTCCACATTCACACCACACTCTGGATATAGAAGTATCTTCTGAATTGTAAACTTGATTCCCAGTTTCCTGATTGTCCTATTCTACAATTTTGTTCTCCAAACCAGAAACAATTTCTCCTTTAAAGACTTCCTATAGAGCAAGATTTCCCAACCTGGCATCCACAGACCTCTCAATTAAAGAAATTGGTCCAGGGCATTAGAAAGGTTGGAAGCCCTAGCTGCAGAGCATCCCTCAGATGACAATGTAGAGAGCCAGCCTATTTATTTTTACTGCAACACGCACAGAATAGTGGCCGGCAGTGTAGTCGCATACACACCGAAATTTGAGGCAAGTGGTCCTGGGTTCGAATCCAGCCCGCTCCTTGCACATTCTCCATCCGTGCTGGGTAAACGAACGATCACTAAAGAAACAGCGAGGTTGCCGCCTGATCCGCCACCAGACACAGAAAGGAACAACAACACGCAGAATGGAAGCATTTGCGGAGAGATATGAAGTCGATATTTCAGGCCAAGTTCCTTCAACGGGACCTGCTGAGTTCCTCCAGAGTTGTTCTAGAATTCCAGTATCTGCATAATCCCTTGTGTCTTTATTTACTTTTGCTTGCTGGGCATAATTATCTGGTTAATTTATTTGACTTGCAAATCGTTATTTAAACAGTTTTTCTTGTGTCACAACAACAATTACAGAGGGGTTCCCAAAATGATATACATTCACAACTATCTAAGATCATCTCACTGAAGATCCTCAATAGCTAACACAGACAACGATAAAATTCCTCTGTATACTCATTTCCTTAGAGAGACTGAGGGACAAGTGAGATGACAGGAGCATCACTAAGGAAGGCTGAGAAGAGAAAGTGCTTCAGAATCACTGTGAGGGGTTCAGTGAGAGGATTTCACTGGAGTTAGAGGATGAATTGTAGCTGGGTTTTAAAGAAAATTTTGGGTGGATCAAAGGACGGGTTTGTGGTAGGGGCACTGGAGGGAAATTACAAAGGGACACACAGGGATGTGATTGGTCATTGGATGGAGTGGATGATAAACTGGCCAGATCGATAAAGAGGTTTGAGTCCAGGCAAGTGGAGAACATTCAGGCTAGTCAATGACTTGGCGCTAGGCAGATAGTGTGGAGGTGATCTTGCTGATGTCTTATGTGGCTGGTTACAGGTCTCAATGAGGAGAGACGATGTAAGACAGAAATCATGTTGGGTTCACAGGAACTTGGCAGGCAATGGGAAGGAGATAGTTTAATTTGTAATTGTGAGAATTTAAGGAATTAAGTCTGGATGAAGAAGACACCTTGGACTCTAGGGCAGCAGGCTTGTGGGATGCAGCTCATTACTTTCGGCTAAAGGAGGCATATTACCCTGAAATTAAGAACTGTCACAGCATTTGCCAATGCCCAGTACGCATGGTTTGATGGGTGACATCAAACAAACCTTATATTTGAATTGAAATCATTGTGCATAGCCAACAGCCCCAGAAAGCAAACTGACTCTTCCTCCAATTTAGAATGGCTCACAAGCCCCAAAATGTGGACATCCAACTTCATGTCTTTTGTATAACGTAGTAACTAGAATTGCACAAGGACTCAATGCAGTGTAAATATGTTTATAACAAATATAGCTTAACCACTCTACTTTTCAATGTTATCCTTTGAAAAATAACCCCTGGTTTGCTTTTGTCCTTGACCTTACTGAACTGGTCTACAAGTTATATTGACTTGTGCATTAACACTCCCAAAGCTGTTGTTTCTCCACACCATTAAGAAACTTAATTTCTGTGTAATATGGTACCTCCATGTTCTGACCCAAATACTTTAAACAACGTTTGTCCATGCTCATATGAGAAGTACAGTCTATGTCTATTCCCCTGATATGTTTCATTAATCTATTAGGGGGCATCTTATCAAAGGCTTTTTGAAGCTTCAAATACATTTTCATTGTCTATTCTTTACCACACAGTGGCCAAAATCTCCAGAAGTTTGCTTAAGCAAGACTTTCCCCTTTGGCTCCCCATCATTTTGTTGATAACTTCCAAATGACTCTCTATTTTCTCTTAACAAAGGTCCGTTTACATTTCTTGCTACCAGGGTAAAGCTGACTAACCTGGGGTCCTTGTATGGATCTCATCGCCTTTGTCAAAGGTAGACAATGTCAGCTTTGCACCAGTCTTCTCTTAGTATCTCAGTTTAGCTTATGGTTGGTTAACTATAAATCCACGGCTTTAGTATTGCAACATTATGTAGAAGTTGAAAAAAACATCAATCAAAAATAGTTTATGTAAACACTTGCAAAAATTAAAAAAAATAAAAAAAAACAAATATACTCAATTGTAGATTTGTCTAGGATTTGTTTTTTTTTACTAGTATGGATTAACTGAACAAAAAGGGTGTGGTATATCTCCCCTGCTGGTACAAAGGTTGTTCTGAACACTGACCTGTGATCCTCGGTAAGCACGCTTATGATCCCATTCAGAGTGCGAAAGGATCTGAAAGAAACAAAAGTGGTGCTTAGCAGAGTGTTAATGGCAGCAGTGTACACACAAATGAATAAGTACCATATTGCTGCTATTTATTAACTACAAAGACATAAAACATTTTAACAGGCCCTTCAGCCCACAATGTTACACCAACCTTTTAATGTACTCTAACAGCAATCTAATCATACCTCCTACATAGCTCTCCATTCTTAAAAAAATCACCCACATGCCTATATAGAACACCTCTAATTTAGACAAGGACTACAAAATATGACACATTTCTGCATTTTCTCATAATAGCAATGCTTTCATGGATATTTCAGTAAGATTCTGCAATTTATTGCTTTATTGGCGATGTTAGCCTATTTGAAGCAAGTAAGAGGAACTACATTAATGTGGTAGACAGGAGAAATCATAAGAGGTATTCATTCAACTACAAAAATGGGAGATAAGTTTATTATAAAGTGCTTATAAAATAAGAAGTGTTTTTATTACATATATATTGTCAAATAGGATATAAAACATCATAAAATACACTCAATGCCACTTTATTAGGTACACATTTATAACTGCTCATTAATGCAAATATCTAATCAGCCAATCACATGGTAGCAAGTCAATGCATAAAAGCTTGCAGACATGGTCAAAAGATTCAGATTTGTTCAGACTAAACACCAGAATGGAGAAAACATTTTATCCAAGTGGCTTTGACCGTGAAATGATTGTTGGTGCCAGACAGGGTGGTTTGAGTATCTCAGAGGCTGTCTCTAGAGTTTTCAGAAAACGATGTGAAAAATATCATCTGGTGAATGGCAGTTCTATGGGTGAAACCACTTTGCTAATGAGAGAGGTCAGAGGAGAATGTCCAGACTAGTTCAAGCTGACAGGAAGGTGACAGTAACTCAAATAACCACACGTTACAACGGTGGTGTGCAGAAGAGCATCTCTAACAGACAACACACAGAATCTTGACGTGGATGGGCTACAGCAGCAGCAGACCACAACAGGTTCCACTCCTGAGGCCACTTTGCTATGTACACACCTACACTGAGACTAAGTTACGTGTTTATTAAATGTTTATTAGATGATGCACCCGGTGTAGGAATAATGGAAAATAAAAACATGCTTGTTGCATAGAATTGACAATGGAGCACTGGATCTTCCATGTGCTGAATTGAGTTAATATTTAAATACAGTAAAAGGAATAATTGCCCTTTGATGGTTTGTCAGCTGAACTTGTAATCATAATTTGGTAACGCAACAGTGATCAAGCCAGAATTGCTAAATTGTTCAATTTAGATGGCATTACACTCCACTTGAGTGCACCAGATAACCGCGCGGCTTATTTGAGCCATTGCGTGAACAAGGTGTGCTGTCGCCTTGTGCATTCAGTCTGTGGGAAATCTGAGGGTAGAATCATTCTGTGCTGCATAAACAAACCCTGAACTTTGCTGTACAAATCATATAAAAATAATATCCTGCAGTGATGTCAGGCTGTAATTTTATTTCAGAGTTTAAGGTCAGATAACGGTTACTTACAACATCATCATCTAAATGCTTTGATGAGATTACAGCTTTGCAATCACGATTACTGTCAGTTAGCCATTATTCTCAACATAAATCTTTTCATTCCAGCCTAACCTGTCCCTGAAACAGTGTCATAAAACACCTACCCTTTTGGAGATCTTTTTGATAGGAGGATAAATGCTTTTGTCAAACAGGTTGCACACTAACTTGGAGCTAATTGCAAGTCCTCATCAAATTCAATTTAGTGAGCCTGCCAATGGCCTCTAGATTAAATCACCAGCAATAGCAAAGGAGAGCCTGAAGAGAACAAAGAAAGTGAGAAGGCATTTGTATACTGTCCCATACTTGTCTCCCTCCCTCCCTCTATGCATGTAGTTTGGTCAAAGATGTGCCTTTAGACCAGATGAGGAGGAGTTTCTTTAGCCAATGGTGGTGAATCTGTGGAATTCATTTCCTTAGATGGCTGTGGAGACCAAGTCATTGGGTATATTTAAAGCAGAGATTGATAGGTCCTTGATGGTGTCAAAGGTTACAGGGAGAAGTCAGGAGAGTTGGTTGAGAGAAATAATAAATTAGTTATGATCAAATGGCGATGCAGACTCGATGGGCTGAATGGTCTCATTCTGCTTCAATGCCTTATGGTCATAACCTTCAGACATCCCAAAGAACCTTAGGAACTTTGAATCTTACAAATTCAGGAGAATGTTACAACACTCACAAATACCTCACAAACACTGAAGTGTTCAAAGCCCAAATAGTATTGTCTTAAAATAAATTAATTCAGAAATAAATACTGCCCAGTACAAAATTTCTTGAAAAAGTACAAAACAGTCTTCTATCTGCACCCTTGGTGATCAGACCAATATCTCTTCTGAAAAGGTAGTGTTCTGGACAAGAGTCATCCCTACATTTGTGCTCCAGCTCTGGACTGAACCCACACAGTTAAGGCAGAGGAAGATTCCTAGCACTATTGCAGGAATTTGTTCTGAGATCCTTTCACTACAGTCTATCGGTGTAACGACACACATCAAAGTTGCTGGTGAATGCAGCAGGCCAGGCAGCATCTCTAGGAAGAGGTACAGTTGACGTTTCAGGCCGAGACCCTTCGTCAGGACTAACTGAAGGAAGAGTGAGTAAGAGATTCTATCGGTGTCATTGCTTTGAAAGTAAAATTTGATAACTTAAACTGATTAGTTTACATCTGTTCCATGAAATTAATTTTGCCTTTGCTAAACATAGCAGAAGAGGAATTCCTTCCTTCAGGAAAAATGAAAAACAGGTTTAATTGGTTTTGCCAAATTGTGAACACTATGGAATAAACATGACATACATGTGCAATTAGACAGGCTAAAATTCAAGGGATTTATTTATTTATTTGTTTGTTTGTTTGTTGATTCATGTAGAGATACAGCATGGTAACAGGCCCTTCTGGCACATGAGCATATGCTGCCTAATTATACCTGTGTTACCAATCAACCTACTAATCTCTATGTCTTTGGAACATAGGAGGAAACCAGAACACCCAGAGGAAACACATGCAGTCATAGAAAGTACTCACAAACTCATTATAGACAACAGTGGAATTCAACCCGGGTCACTGGTACTCTAATAGCATTACGCTAACCATTGTGCTACTGTGCGGCACACGATAAGAGAGTTTCTTTTATCCTGAGTGGCTGAGAAAATTAGATCCATTTCCTATTGGTTTTAGAAGAACAAAGGGACTGAGCAAAGGAACAATGGAAAACAGTTCTGGAACATTTGAAAAGCAAAACAATTGCTGATCTTGGAAACCTGAAATAGAAATAGAAGAGGCCAAGAATGCTCTGCTGGTCAGACAGATAGAAACAGAACTGATGAGCTTTCAACAGGTACAGTTAACGTCAGAGAAATGTATACAATATACATCCTGAAATACTTCTTCATCAGAGCAGTGGAATCTGAAATAATAATTTAAAAAACAACAATAGGAATTTCAGCACCAATAAGGCTTGCTGAGAAGGAATATTATGGACGTAGAAGAAGGCAGTCATGAGAAGGATGTGGGATCATGAGCTCAGTGCAGCTTCAAACTGTCGGTTCAAAATGCACGGTTGGTTCATTCAGATGGAGAATGGCCAAAGAAGGGGAATGGATCATGTCTTGGAAATGGAGTCTGTGACAGGAACAAAAGAGACAGTGATTTTAGTTTTCCGCAATACTTGACTCGACAATATATCCAGTCGTGAATGTGGAATGGGCAGACTGAGAAAGTAGAGACAGAGGAGATGTCAAAACGAAGCGTAGGAAACATGATCTGAAGGTGTCATTCTCCATGAGTTAGATGAGCTGACTGAAGAGAGGGACTTGAAGAAGAATTCAAAATGAAAGTTTTCATCATACTGTGAAGTAGTAGCAGTGGACACTCAGCGCAGTATGATATAAAAGTAAACATGTTAGCAAAAAAAAGGCACACACCGTTGTGGGAAAGCATCTTGATGGTTTCTTTGGTCAAATGATTTTATATGAACAAAAGAAACAGAAGCAGGAGAAGGACATTTGGTCCATTGTGTCTACTCTATCACTCAACACCAATACCTTTCAATTTCTCACCAATACACTGAGTGGCCACTTTATTAGGTACATCTGTACACTTGCTTGTTAATTCAAATAGCTAATCAGTCAATCATGTGGCAGCAACTCAATGCATGAAAGCATGCAGCTGTTCAGGCCAAACATTAGAATGGGGAAGAAATGTGATGTAAGTGACCCTGCCCGTGGAATGTTTGTGGGTGCCAGATGGGGTGGTTTGATAATCTCAGAAACTGCTGATCTCCTGGGACTAACACTCACAGCAGTCTCCAGAGTTTACAGCGAGTCATGTGAAAAACGGAAATCATCCAATGAGCAGCAGTTCTGTGGGTGAAAATGCCTCGTTAATGAGAGAAACCAGAAAAGAATGGCCAGACTGTTTCAAACTGACAGGAAGGTAAAATAACTCAAAAAAGCACTTCTGCTTCCTTCTTCAAAGATGTTAGTCAGGTACACCATGAGAAGATTGCTCACTGGTAAACGTTCATTTTTGCCTTGCAAAGTCTGAAAGCTGATAAACCTGGATGATACTGGCTTCAATAATGTTTGATTGTATATAGGCAAGGATGGCCCATGCTTTTGGAAAGTCAGTAATATGGAAAGCCGATTATTGCCATCTCCATTGCTCCTCACTTAGATGTAGCTGTGATTGTAAAGGATATTTGATGCTGCCCATGAATCAAAATTATCAGCAGGGGTGGCTGGTAAGAGAATTGTTCCAGCAACTCAGTATTTTCTCTCCCCTGAGACATATGAAGTCCAGGAAGCTGTCACCATGTCATAGGACACTCATTGCTTTAGAAACTTTGTGCATCATTTGTGTGACTGTGTTCCAGCACCATCAATCAAAGCTCACCCTTGGCCATTCCATGCACAGCCACAAGGGAAAGAGGTAGAAGGCATACTAACTACCCAGAGTTGCCACAAATAGAGTCAGAAGCCAAAACAATCTAGAACTACACAAATGCATGATGGTAAAGCAAAACATTCCTTTCATAATGTGCAAATCTGGGACAGAGTGGGGGCAGCAATGACCATGGGAAGGAAAACAAGGAGAGGTAATTGGCTATATGAATTCCTGCTTGATCCATCACAGGAAAAGCCCTTGCCACCACTGAGCACATCTACAAGGAGCATTGCCACACTCAGCATCCAGGCCATGCTCTCTTCTCGCTGCTGCCATCAGGCAGGACATACGGGAACTTTAGGTCCCAAACCACCAGGTCAGGAATAGTTATTACCCTTCAATGATCAGGCTCCTGAACCATTGTGGTTAACCTAACACGCCTCAACTTTAAACTGATTCCACAACCTATGGACTAACTTTCAAGGACTCTACAACTCACATTCCCAGTATTATTTATTATTATTATTATTATTTGTATTTGCACAGATTGTCTTCTTCAGCACATTGGTTTTTGTGTGTAGTTTCTCATTGATTCTATTGTATTTCTTTGTTCTACAAGAAAATAAATCTCAGAATAGCATATAGTGACATCTATGTACTTTGAAATAAAGTTACTTTGACGCTGCATTCATTAAATTACAGAGAAAAAGGCTGATGGACAACGAGCTTCATATTCCCTTCTGTTTCCTGATTGCCCTCAGTTGTGTGGCCAGCTGATCCAATACACATCGCCTTATATTTTACAATCAGTGAGAAAGGAAAGTGCTTGCTGTTGATCTGAAAGAAAGATTCCCAGAAAGACCTAGAAACTTTCGAGGCCATCAATCACCTCTTTTCTGATGTGAGGCATTGAGGCATTAGCTACAACTAGGACTTGGCACTGGCAGATATGATATCATCATGCAGGCTGAGTAGTCAATCAAATTGCTGAATTCTTGCAATCAGAAAGCTATGAGGTAAAACACACCAAGCATGAGAAATAACTCTTCATCTTGCACCAGGCCATATTGCGATCTTCTGGACTCAATATTGATTTTTTTTTACTTCAGTTAACTTGCTCGTTCATTCTGTCTAAAGCAGACCTGGCCGCTTTTGGCTGTCATCATTTTGACTCACCTTTTCTTATTTTACTTTTTGTGGACTGGCCTGCTGGTCATGGCACACGGCTTCACAACACATTACATGGACAAAGAAGCTTAAAGCGTTGTTAATTACACCATTAACTCACTTTGGTCTCACCTTTTCAGAAATATTCCCTTTTGTTTTGTCCATCCTCCCCCAAGTCCACCAACACACTCACTCTTCCACAGAAAGCTGACTTGTTTTTCTCTTTCACTTTGTGCTTCTGGAAGATTAACTGTTTCCCCTCCACCGATGTTGCCTCACTTGTTGAATGTTTACAGCACTTTCTGTCTTTATTTCAGATTTCCAGCAACCTTTTTATTATTTTCACAACAAAAAACAAAATTTTTTGAAAGAATTCGCAGGAATTAAGATTAACATGTGGAAAATTACAGTAGAAGTACAACTGCAAATAATCAATAATGATTTTGAAATATTTACTCGAGAAAATTCCAATAGACACAAAAAAAATTTTGTATGACCGAACAAGTCACGGTAACGTAGTGGTTAGCACAATGTTATTAAGGCTCAGGGCATTCCAGAGTTCTGAGCTTAATTCCGGCACGGGTCTGTAAGGAGTCTGAATGTCCTCCCCTTGGAATGTTTGGGTCTTCCCCTGGTGCGTACAGGTTAGAAGGTTAATTGTTCATTGTAAATTGTGCGTGATTAGGTTAGGGTTAATCTGGTTTCTCAGGGCTGCATGGCATGGTTCGGCTCGAAGGGCGGGAAGGACCTACTCAATGTTGTATTGCTAAATAAAATAAGTTGCTAATTATTTCCCAGTCCAACATTAAATACCCACAAACACCTTGTGGATCAAACACAAAGCATAACATTTTAAAGGCTCCTTTACCATCAAAAGTTCAGAAATCAGAAATATTTCCTTTTCTCTCCCATCCCTCTCCCAACTTCCCTTTACTGACAATTAACTCACTCCTGTATTTTGCACTGTTCTGATAAAAGTCCTTTGATCTGAAACATTGCCCCCTTCTATTTCCACAGATGCTACCTGACCTGTTGAATTTTTCCAGCTTGTTCTGTTTCTAGTTTGTTTCAGGAATACCTTAATTTCTCACCAGTTCACTAGACAACAGTGAAAAGCAGGTCTCCCTGCCTGGAATCAAAGAGACTTGGGCATTAGATTCTGGATTTCCACATTATATGTGCAATTACATCAGTCGCTGTCACATTTCTTCCCTCTCAGTAATCAGAGCACCGACAATCTTGCAAAATACTCACTGGAAATTCTGGATCATTACAATGCCAGAACATCCCCTTCTCTACCATTTCTTAAGGAAACTGCATCCCTCTTTGGCACAGACAGGAACTCCAGACCCAGCTTCTTCCAGTTGCTTCCAATCCAAAGATTATTACCTTGATGTGGAGGCAATTATTACAACAAAAAGCTGTGTTCTTTTTAACATTGGAGTTTTAAGGAAGGCAGTCCAGAGAATCATGGGAACAGTCTGTTCCAATTCTCTGCTGTCACTTTGCCACATTATCCACTTGGGACATTCTACACTGTGGCTGCTGCAAACACGATCTGCCAATTCTTTTGTAATATGGCTTTGCTTTCCTGTCCAATGCTTTATGCTTCATTATTTCCAACTGAAACTTTATCCTTTCTTGTAGAGATATTTGCTGATGCATCTGTGTCCTTAGGCTGCCAGTCACCTCGTGTAGACAACTTCTAGGTACTGGATCCACCTCCATCTTGACCTTCTCACACTTGTAACTCCATCCTTCATTTTTACCATCTTGGTCTCCCTATTCCCACCCTTAAACTAGACAGCACAAGTTCAAACATCAAAATCCAGCTGGCAACCATCATCTTGCGCAGCAATAGTTTGATTTGGACAAAAGGCAATTGGAAAATCTTCAAGGTGGTAAAGAAACTAATCCACCCGACCCTCTGACAAAATAAGTTCAGTCTTCCTGGACTGAACGCTAAAAAAACTCAGAACATTAATTGCTAACCACAAGGACTAGTCTGGTCTGGGAAGTAAATACACATGCACTCAATAGAGTGTCAGTCCCAAAGGAAAGAGGCATGCCTTATGTGAAGTGTGAGGTGGAGATTAGGATGTAACATTGTACTCCCAATACTCTGACTCATTGTCCTTTTAGTCCCATGCTGTGACTGATGGGATGTGAGGAAGTCAAGCCCTTTCCCTGCACTCTCAATTGTCTCCTGTTAAAACTTACAGAAGAGAATATGTAGAATTTCAGGGAACTGTTTTAAGGAAGAAAGAGGGGAAAAAGCATTTTTGAAGTTTGTTTGCTGTTGTTGTCTTGGGAAGGCAGCATTCTATTTGTTCTTAGCAAGGTCCCATAAACAGCAATTTGGCAACATCCAGATAATCTACAACTGAAACCATTGCATTCTTTCACTGCCATCTTCAATGCCAAGTCACAAACTTCAATGCTTTGCCTTTACTATCTCCCTCTGGTCTAGAGTTAAACATTCTCAATCTGGATTTCAATTAAACTCATCCCTCCCTCTCTTGGCCTTTCAATCATCCCTCAAATTTAGCTGTTCTACCGTTGGCTGTCAAGGCTCTGTGCTCTATAATTCCCTTCTTTTGCATCAACCTTACTGCATTTTCTTTCCTCTCCAGGATACTCCCTAAAAACTGCCTCTTTGGCTTAGCCCTTTGCTTACTAAATGTCAGATTTTGTTTGAGAAAGTGTCCACAAAACATCTTGAAACGCTTTGCTTTGTTACGGGTGCTACTTCAGTACAAATTTATGTTGTTGCCTTGGGAGCAAATGCAACTCTTTCAATGTTCCACAATTTATAGAAGTGCTTATTCTATTCATGCGTTAATATAAAGTCTTGCTGTACTTTCATCTTCTCCAGGACACAGAAGAAGTCAACACGTATGCAAAGATTCAAAGCCAATGAGCTGCCTCCCACTAGTAATATAAATTACCAACAATCAGACTCTTCCTCTGGTAAACGGCGCAAAGTGGAGACAACTTTCCAGTTAAATAACTGAATGTTTTCACTTACAAGCAACATCAGCTTTACATGGTCAAACCTTTTATTCTTGGATCAGCTTCCTGTAGGATTGGGACAGTTTGGAATAAATAATATCTAACCACTGCCTGTCCTAAGCACACTTCACAATGTATGTGGAAGGTCACGAACAAAAGGATTGTTGGAATTTGAGTCAGTAGTTAAAAAATAAACTCTCCAAATACAATAGATAAACATCAAAAAGTGCCTTGTTATGAAAAAAAACAGTGGTTTCTTAACTAGTATTCAGGGAAGCTAAATGTGATTTTGGTTCCAGCATGCATGAGACTCCTGTCCTACACCGATATGGCTGTTGCCTCAAGTCACCAAACAAGCCAGTCCCCAATCAGTTCTATTGAAGAACTGCAACTAAAAGCCAACCACCAAATTAAGGATGGGCAATATATGCTGACTTTACACTCTGAAGATCAAAGTATAAACAAAAAATGAAGTGGGACTTCTAACGTTTGAAGAGTTACAGTGAGCCTGCACATTCCCAAGCATGGTCAGAAATTTGCGTTTGCCCTAGGCACCCTTGGCCATAACTAAAACATCTGTTGTCAAGAACATCTATAATTTGTGTGAGGGTAAAGGGCGCCTTTCGGCAGATGGTGATATTGCACGGAGGAGAGAATATTTGGCTCTGTATATATCTTAGCTGGGAGATCACGATACTGATATAAAATCAAGGGCCTTCATGTCCTTCACCTCCTCCAGACAGCACAATGTGCTTGAGTGTCTTTTTAAAGCAGCTGCCATATCTCAGGAACAGCAGGAACCTCTGTGCACTCTGCTGTCCCCTAGTGCTCGGGCAACAGTCTCCACTGTATGTCTACCATCTGCGGTCCACCCAGAGGAACAGAAATCCTTTTCTGTTGACACTCCTGCTATGGAAACCAATTGCTATATACCACAACACTCCATTTAACTCACACCTCGTTCTTACCTGAAACTGGGCTGGAGATTCTGTCCATAGTCAACAGAAGCTGGAGTAATCTAAAATTACTGCAACATGGTATCCTTGCTCCAGTGCTCTTGCATTTGCAACAGCACTTACACTGTTTTTAGGTGGGTTTTATCAAGAGAAAACACGTCATTAGCCCAGAAGCAAGATGATTGCTGTCGTACCTGACCTGCTGTTGTATTATCCGTTTTATTCTGTAACTCACCACTGTAGGTTGTATTGAACCAGGAGCAGTAGAGTACAGTACAGGTCCTTCAGCCTATGATGTTGTGCAATAGATGACTGCTCTATACACCGTCCTTACACATCTGGAGAAGAAGGATGCTTACGTGAGAATGCTGTTCTTGGACTACAGTTCAGCATTCAACACTATAGTTCTATCCAGACTCGACAAGAAGCTCAGAGACCTCGGCCTTGACTCTTGCAGCTGGATCCTGGACTTCCTGTCAGATCGCCAGCAGGTTGTAAGAGTGGGTACCCTCACCTTCAACCCTCTGACTCTCAATACAGGAGCCCCTCAGGGCTGCGTACTGAGTCCCCTCCTTTACTCCCAGTATACCCATATCTGTATCGTCACCCACAGCTCCAATCTGCTAATTAAGTTTGCCGATGACACTACATTGATTGGCCTTATCTCAAATAATAACGAGGTGGCCTACAGGGAAGAATTCATTTCTCTGACACAGTGGTGTCAAGAAAACAACTTCTTCCTCAATAACGCAAAAACAAAGGAGCTGGTTATGGATTACAGGAGGAATGGAGATGGGCTAACCCCTATTTACATCAATGGATCTGGGGTTAAGAGAGTAAACAGCTTTAAGTTCCTCGGCATCCACATCACCAAGGATCTCACATAATCTGTACACACCAGCTGTGTGGTGAAAAAGGTACAACGGAGCCTCTTTCACCTCAGGTGGTTGAAGAAATTTGGTATGGGCCCCCAAATCCTAAGAACTTTCTACGGGGGCACAATTGAGAGCATCCTGACTGGCTGCATCACTGCCTGGTATGGTAACTATACCTCCCTTAATCACAGGACTCTGCAGAGAGTGGTGCGGACAGCCCAGCACATCTGTAGTTGTAAACTTCCCATGATTCAGGACACTTACAAAGACAGGTGTGTAAAAAAGGGCCTGAAGGATCAATGGGGACCCAAGTCACCCCAACCACAATCTATTCCAGATGCTACCATCCAGGAAACAGTACCACAGTGTAAAAGCCAGGACCAACAGGCTCCTGGACAGCTTCTTCCACCAGGCCATCGGACTGATTAACTCACGCTGATTTGAATGTACTCTATATTACATTAACTGTGCTATTTATTATAAATTACTATGATTGCACATTTAGATGGGGATGTAACCTAAAGATTTTTACTCATATATGCGAACGATGTAAGAAATAAAGTCAATTTAATTCAATTCAACCCTTTAATCTACCCTAAAATGAATCTAACCCATCCCTGCTACATACTCCTCCATTTCTTCATCATCCACGTGTCTCCCTAAGAGTTTATTAAATGCCCCTAATGCATCTGCTTCTACCACCATGATTGGCAGCACATTCTATGCACCCATATTCTCTGTGTATAAAACCTACATCTAACATTCCCCCTATACTTTCCTCAAATCACTTTAAAATTATGTCCCTCATGTTAACCATTTCTACCATGGGAAAAAGCCGCTATCTATTTACTTAATTTCTTGTCATCTATCAAGTCACCTCTTGTCCTCCTTCACTTCAGAGAGAAATGTCCTAGTCTTCCTCAGAAGACTTGCTCTTTAATCAAGATCAAGTTTATTGCCATCTGATTGCACATATATACAAACAAACAAAGCAACGTTCCTCCTGACCACGGTCTACCCACAAAACATATCAGACACAGCACCTAGAAGAAAATATTAAATAAATACTGTATGTTAATAATATATAATTCAAAATGAATGTAGTCTGCAGCACAGGTAAACAGTGAACAGTACAGTAAACAGCTCACTGTCCTCGTGATGAGACCTTGGTGCTGACAGGGTTTGCATTAGTCTCACAGCCTGAAGGAAGAAGCTGTTTCCCAGTCCTAGCAGTGATGCTCCTGTATCTCGTTCTTGATAGTAGTGGGTCAAAGAGATTGTGAGATGGTCGGGTTGTGGGATGCCTTCCAGTTTCCATACCATGCAGCCAGACAGGGCACTCTCAATGGTGCTCTTGTAGAAAGTTCAGGCAGCATCCAGGTAAATCTCCTTTGTATCTTCCTCATCCTTCCTATAATGAGGTAGCCAGAATTTATTGTTCAAGTCTTTCCTAAGACACTAATAACCTAAAAGCTTTGTTTTAATGCTTCAATTTTATTTTAACCACTTTATTGGTGGGTGTGACACAATGCAGAAGATAGTGCTTAGTATGCCCATTGAGGAATGGTATAAATCTGGCAACTGCAAAATGAGCTAACCCTTGCAAGAGACTATTATTTGTGGACACAAGGATCAACAGTCTGAGGCAGTTCCTCCTCCACCTACTGCTTTTGTTGGACATAATGACTTGCTGTGTTCAGTAAAACATAAAAATCTCCACAGGCAATGAGACCCAAAAAAAGGTCCGGGTGCTGGCTCGTGCTACCAATCAGTTTAACTGACCTCCCCAAGGTAAAGCCGGGCCGCGTTCCAAGGTCACACAGCAGCAGTGGCTCGGGAGGGAGATTAGAGATGCCAAGAGAAAAGTAGAAAATGGCATAAGCAGCAGCAGGTGCAGGACACAATGCAGAAGATATTGCTCAGTGTGCCAGTACTACAAAGGAGACAAAGTTCAAGCCACATCACACATCACTGTTACATCGACCCTTCGTGACTGCTTATTATCTGCTAAGCAGATGAGGCATTAAACTGAGATCATTTTTTCTTTTCCTAGTGGAGAAGAAAGAGCAAAATACAGTGAGGCATATCGGGGCGAAAAAGAAGAGATGGAATTTGGAGAAGGGTTTTTTTTAGGAACAAGAAGACCCAGCCAATAATTGGGCAAGAAACACTGTGTTCAGGATTAGTTTACAAGAAGGTTGAATTCATGTCCATTAAGCTTTAAACTATAATTGCACACAACATGCTTTTTAAGACAAGTTGCAGAGGAGGGAGGCCATTCAGCCCATTTAGGCTATCCTTGGACAAGTCCTGCTGCACCACTGTGTTCAAGTGTTTGGGAAAAGACTCATGACATTTAATTCCGCTCTCCTACCCTTCCCATAACTTGATTACAGGATGTGTATGCTGCATCTGCTGGCATTGACAGTGGTGTTAACAGTGTCGGAGAATTTTTGACAACTGGCGACTCCTGAGAGGATAAGAAGTATCAGTATCTGAATCAGAATCAGGTCTAATATCACCAGCATATGCCATGAAATTTGTTGTTTTGCGGCAGCAGTACATTGCAATACATAATAATAAAGAATAAATTACAATAAGAAGTATATATGTAAGAAAACTTAAATAAGCAGTGTAAAAAGAGAAAAAATAGTGAGGTAGTGTTCATGGGTTCATTGTGCATTCAGAAATCTGATGTCGGAGGGAAAGAAACTGTTCCTGAAATGTTGAGTTTGTGTGTTCAGGCTCCTGTACCTCTTCTTTGATGGTAGCAATGGGAAAAGGGGACATGCTGGATCCTTCAGGATGGACGCTCCCTTTTTGAGGCATCACCTCTCGAAGGTGTCACAAGGTCACAAGGTCACCAGATGCTGCAGGGATTTGCACAGGGGTAGTTTCATTCTCTCTTACAAATCATCCATAAAAGGCATTGAGCATCACAACTGAATGAAGCATCACAGTCATCCATGATGTTATGTTTTGCTTTGTAGGAAGTTAATGGCCAGCAAACTCTGCCAGAGCTGATGTTCAACCAATTCCGTCTCTCACTTCAATTGGAATTATTTTCTCGCTCTTAAAATAGCCTCCCTTAGGGCATATCTGGACTTGTATAGTTCTGGATCACTGGTCATGAATTCCTATTCAGCAGAGTCTGAATTGCCTGGTTCATCCATCGTTTTTTGGTTTGGTATGTCCAGTATGTTCTAGAAGGCACACATACATCTGCACAGATCTTGATGAAGTCAGTGAATATTCATTCAAATTCACAGATGGAACCCTAACTATTGTCCAGTCCGCCAACTCAAAGCAGTCCTGGAAATGCACCTCTGCCTCCCTTGGCCATACTCTCTTGGTCTTCACCACTGGTACTGCAGTCTTTAGTCTCTGTCTATATGCTGGGAGCAGAAGTACAGCTAAGTGACTGGATTTTCCAAAGCACGGGTGTGGAATGGCACGGTAAGCCTTCTTGCTGGTGGTAATAACAGCAGTCAAATGTGTTGGCTCCACTGGCACTAAAATTATAAAGGGCAAGAGGCTCTGTGTTGGCAGCAGGATTTCCCAGCTGCATCTTCTTTCTCGAACAGCACGGACACAATCACAAGTACACATAGTGTCCTTAAAATATTTTATACCTAATTCCACAGGATTTCATCAGGGTCCTTCTGCGCTGTTTGTGTAGTTTCAGCACACTGAATGTTGTTGCCTGGGATACTCTTGGCTGAGGTGGCTGTTTACAGAAATGGGCTGAAAGTCACGCAAGAGGAAACTGGTTAAGTGCATGAAGGGGGGAGGAATACGAGCTACACTGGTGGGTTGGGAAGGCTGAGGGAAAATCCATGTGATATATATCACTCACATGGACCAGATGGCTAAACAGCTCTAAATTCTTTATAGATTTGTGCAAGGAGACAAAGTCTGCTGTGGCCTTTCACTGAGCCTGCCGGGGTTACTTTGGTCACAACATCAATTAAAAGGAAACACAAGAAATTCTGAAGATGCTGGAAATCATGAGCAACTGACACAAAATGCTAGAAGAACTCAGCAGGTCAGGCTGTATCTATGGAGGGAAATGAACAGTTGATGTTTAAGGCCAACATCTTTTTTTAGGACTTAAGAAATGGGTGGAAAGGAGAATTCCACCAACCAGGATGTAAGGCAGGCAATTGCGGAAGCTGTATAATCTCAGGAGGTGGATCTTGGAACAGTACATGGAACAATAAACATTACATTAGAAGTTTTCCGAAACTGCTGAGCTGTGGAGATGGACTGACAAACCAACAAATGAGGGAGGTTCAAGCCACATCACTGTCATGACTATCCTTTGTGATTGCTTATTATCTGCTAGTCAGATGACACATTAAACTGAGACTGTATTTTCTTTCCCCAGGTAGAGAAATTAGAAACAAAGGATAGATATAAAGTAGTGAATGGATAGAAGAATCAACAAAGGGCTGAAAGTATAAATTTTCACTGAGAATCTTCACTTACGGAGAAGGTAGAATAAATCCTTATTGCAATGAAAGGAAATTAAGGTCAGAGATGTAGGATTTCAGGACCTACGGGGACAGAAACTGTAAACTAAGAACCTTAGCAGTTCCTATATTGGTTATCTTAGGACCAAATGACCATATATTATGCCT